>NW_021833745.1:0-25000 GCF_006345805.1 Octopus sinensis
CCTAACCCCAAGATTCCAAGTTCGATTCCAAGCAGTGACCTGAACCAACAATAATAATAATAATAATAATAATAATAATATAATAATAATAATAATAATAATAATAATAATAATACTTTAGAATGAGAACCCAGGTTCGAATTTCTCCAAGACACCTAAAGGTTGGAGGGTATATCTGCGGAAACGTTGTGTTAACAACAAGGAAGGTGAGGACAAATATCCGTCGAATGTAAATAATGTTCTATGACGTCCTGTCACCATATATGTGTGTGTGTGTATATATATATATATATATATATATATATATATATATATATGAAAGTATGCACATATATGTATGTATACATGCGTATATATATATATATATATTATATATATATTTTGTGTGCGTGTATAAATTTATATATGATATGATTGAATGCCACGCATCTGTTTGCAAGTAAGATTTATCTGTGTCTGTTTGTCTGTCTGTCTATTTCCTCTCTCTCCTCTCTCTCTCTTGATATATATACATATATATACAACTATATATATGTATATATATTATATATATATATATATATATATATATATATATATATATATTTATATACATGTATCTATTTGTATATTTCTATATGTATATGTGTATATATATATATATATATATTTTTTTATATTCATGTATCTATTTGTATATTTATATACATATATATTTATATATAAATATACACGCATTTTCGATGATATTCTTTGCCTCACAGGCAAAACATTTCCAAGTGTAAAGTTGTGTTATCGAATGCAAGCACACACATACATACACGCACACACACATGCTTACAAATATTTGTACGCGTAGATGCATTCATGCATGTGAAGATGCATACATGTTATTGCAAATATATATGGGTCTGTGTGTGTGTGTGTGTTTGTGGGTGTATGTTTTATATGTATCTCTCTCGCTCTCTTTGTTCCTAAGAGCTGCGTAGTGGTCTCCATAATATCTATTGTATAGGATAGACAATTCAAACTAGTAACACACGCCAGTCCATAAAATGCTAAATACATTATCACTAAAAATTAAACGACACAGTCAAACGTTATTATCAAATAACACGTATTACTCTTTGAATTGCAGGAAACAGAGGGAGTTAGAAACTAAACCGGATAAAATTATGCCTCGAGATGTTGATGTTTTTTTTCTTATAGCCTTTCTTAATATATTGACTGCACTAGTAGTTGCAACTTAAATGGATTTATTTAGCTGTGACCTAGTTCCTGTATACTGAAATCGCCTATAAGGTATCATTTCTACTCTGAACAGAAAATAGGTTAGCCATTTTTAAGTGACTAAATACATTTGAATTTTGCCACAACGAAATATTTTCTGCCTCTGGCTGTATAACCCATTGTGAAAGCACTATATTTTTCTGAGCTAAATTACGTGGTATTAACGAGGCACATTAAGAGAAATGGCTCTACATTTCCAACATTACTAAAGACGATTTATATCTCAGTTTTACCAAACAATCCTTGGTGAAGAACAAGTAGATCAAATTATTCATTTCTGAGTGTTAAGATAGGCAGAATAATGTTAAGGGAGTAATTTTCTTTCAATGAATTAAAAACGTGTAAGCGATCAGTAATGAGTTGACACTTTTTCCTTAAAGTATATTAATTTTAAGGGTCTAATTTTCTGTCAATGTATAAACAACTTTGCATACACACACACACACACACACACACACACACACACACACACACACACACACACACACACACACACACAAACACACACACACATATATATATATAGAGAGAGTGGCTGTGTGGTAAATAGCTTGCTTACCAACCCAACCACATGGTTCCGGGACCAGTCCCACTGCGTGGCACCTTCTACAAGTGTCTTCTACTGTAGCCTCGGGCCGACCAAAGACCTGTCAGTGGATTTGGTAGACGGAAACTGAAAGAAGCCCGTCATATATATGTATATATATATATATATATATGTGTGTGTTTGTGTGTCTGTGTTTGTCCCCCTAGCATTGCTTGGCAACCGATGCTGGTGTGTTTATTTTCCCGTTACTTAGCGGTTCGGCAAAAGTGACCGATAGAATAAGTACTAGGCTTACAAAGGAATAAGTCCCGGGGTCGAGTTGCTCGATTAAACGCAGTGCTCAGGCATGGCCGCAGTCAAATGACTGAAACAAGTAAAAGAGTAAAGAGTAAAGAGTAATGTAGATCCGATCAATAGAACAGCCTGCACGTCAAATTAACGTGCAAGTTGCTGAGAACTCCACCGAAACCTGTACATTTAACATGGCGTCTTCGTTTCGTATAGGCACGTAAATACACGTGTTTTTGAGGGAATGACAGACTGGCACGACCCTAAATTTGATATTTCAAGCAGGCATTAAAACTGCGAGAAAGAAGAGTCCAGTCCATTGTGCTCTCCTTGAGTATCTTTGTTAATTCTTCTTGTATATTCTTCATCCTTTATTTGAACGATCTTCAGTACGATTATTCTTGTAAACATCACTGCCTTTTCACGACGTTTCAGTTATGTGCTGATGAAGTCGAGATGATATGCTTTCAGTTTTGTTTGCGATAAGCTTTTAACCCCTTCACAAAAGGCTAACCGTGAATGACCACATTAGAATTGCCAAAATTTGGGATCAAATGCATGTGAACATCAGCAAAGTGTACGAGTTTTTATTCATGACATGAAAGCACAAAATGCAATGTGTGATGAGGTGTGCTGAGTATTATGTCATCTGCATTATACATGCAAACTTTCGGAAGATGACTGCGAGAAAAACTGTCGAATAGCGTCATCTCCTAAGATTATACTATTCAAAGGATAATGGATGCTCGATAGCGTTATCTCATGTTCAGAAATATCAGCTTCATCCAAAGCCGATAATATATTTAAGTGTGTATATGCATGAATATATATATACATATGAATACACTCCACACGCTTCACACACCCACACACACACACACATATACACAGAGGCACACAATCACACACACACACACATATAATATATAATTATTATATATATATATAATATATATATAACGGAAAGGTTTACGAAAATAAACAAAGACGAAGGCAGGTGGAGTACAAACAACAAATGTATTAGTATGGCGCTCAGGAATAGAAATAGAACAAGTCTTTTACGTTTCGAGCCTACGCTCTTCGACAGTAAGATACACAGAAAAGAAACAAGGAGAGAAAAAATGCGTGTAAGAGCTAACGGCCTATCATGATATAATATATATAATATATATATATATATATATATATATATATATATACTATATATATATTGCCCACATATACATATGTATGTATGCATATATAATATATAATATATATATTAAAAATATATTATATATTATATATATACAGAGAGAGAGAGGGGAGGGGGAGAGACGCCCACACCATATACACATATGTCGAAGAGTTAGGCCTGAAACGTCAAAGACTTTTCCATTCTTCTCAAGCGCGAAACTACTACACTGGCTTGTCGTTCCCTCACATTCGTCGTCTTATCTTCTCTGCAAATTAAAAAAATATATGCAATATATATCTTTATATACCTATTTAGTTATATCTATCTACGTGGGAATATACGTGTGTTTTGTTAGCTGTGGTGCGCGTTTGTGTGTGTGTAAACATGTAGTCGATATTCGATGTTGAATGAATGTCGTTAAAAATTGATTTTGCCTGATAGAAGTATTACAATCTAATTTTATTTGCGTGTCGATGTATGTCTTACAATGTGCAAAACACATATATTCTATAAAGAAACATTTGTAAAATTTTCAGCAATTTCAACGAAAAATACCCTTAGCTTGTCAACTGAAAGCAGTTTATATTACTGCAAAAATAAATGCGCTGTTGAAATATGATCTAGTTTGATAACCATACCAAAAATTTGTGTGAATTCAGATCGAAGCAAATGCATATGGTGAATAAATGAACTTGCTAAGGCAACTCTTATGTAAAATGCAGATCTAAAAGAAGAAAAAAAAACCCAGAAAAGTTACCTGTTTTGAAGCTAGACATAACAGATAACAGCGCAAAGTATAAGAATAGTAAACGATATTTTTTTATGTGTAATATGAATTTAACTGCTGTAAATATAATACAACATGAAATATAAAACTATGCACAGCAGCAAACATACTTTATTACACAAATACGGACATATACATACGTATAAATTTGCACATAAATATATGGATATAAACAGAAACCATACGCATCATTATTATCTATTATTCAGGGTAGATAAGAAAGACAAAATAACTCGATGCTGTAAAGATAACAAGCATACTCTACCAAAATACCCACTCCTATATATCAAAGAATAGATGTATATGTATCTTAATATATGTATGTCTATATGTATATGAATGTATATGTATGTTGTGTCCGTGTGTATAAGGTATATGTATGTATATATATATATATATATATAATATATATATATGTATATATATATGTATATGTATATATATATATATATATATATATATATATATATGTATATACATATTTGCATATATATATATATAATTATATGAATATGTGGATGCACAAACATGGCAATAGATATATATGTATGTATGTATGTGTCGATCTATCTAACTATTTATCTATCTATCTATCGATCTATCTCTCTCTCTCTCTCTATGTATATATATATATATATATAAATACATATATATATATATATATAGATCTGTGTAGACGTGTGCGTGTTTCTGTGTGTCAGTGTGTGTGTTGTGTGTGTGTGTGTGTGTGTGTGTGTGCATTTGTGTTTGTGTATGTCTGTGTTGTATGACTCTGTAAGCGTGGATGTCCGCGTGTGTGTAAGTGTGTGTGTGTGTGTATTCAGACATGGTGAGAGTAAGAAAAATGTAAAACAAAAGGAAGAGTTCTGGCCGAGCTATTCACTCACTACAACAGTCTACGTAAACAAATGATCATCGGTAGACTTTGGTTACTGTCGATATTTTGCTAATATCGTCAGCTAATGAAAGCAAATAACAAAATATATTCGCATATGCATATTTATACTCGTATTTTACGAATGGCATTTATATATATATATATATATACACATAACTATATATATACACACCAACTATACATAAATATATATATATATATATATCTTATATATATATATATATATATGTATAGTTATGTGTGTATATATATAGTTATATATATTAATATATAATATATATATTATATATATATATATATATATGTATATATGTATATGTATATACCCCACACCAAGTGAGTGTTTACGTGTATGTGTGCGTCTATATATATGTATATGTTATATTAAATTAGAGACAAAACCACTATTATGCAAATCAAACAAAGAAAGACTTAAGCCAATACATATATAATTGTTATATATACATATATAATTTATAATTGTTAAATTTTAATTTATATAGATTATTTTATGTATTGGCTTAAGTCTTTCTTTGTTTGATTTGCATAATAGTGGTTTTGTCTCTAATTTAATATAATATAATATTTTACTATAAAATTGGATTTAATCCTAAATCTGATTTTTCCCTGTAAATTTGGATTTATTCCCTAATATTTATTATTATGTATATGTTTATATACATGTATCGTACACGTAGCGAGACACTACAATGAAACGAAGCACTTGTTATAATCTTGATTAAAAAGGAGGTGTATGTTATTTATCGTGTGTCTCTGAGAATTATTGATACAGCGACTCCACAGATTCAAAATTTTGGTTGTGAAATCGAATGCAGTGACTTCAATAAATAGACTGATTTATAAATGTTATATTCTTTGGAAGTCAGATGATGAGTTTATGTTTTTTTTAGTTCTTTGTACCCAGTTTCTATCAAATTATTATATTATGCATGTGTGTGTGTAATACACGAGGGTGAGTAAAAATGTAATGCCATTTTGTTTAGGACAGGTATAATTACCAACACCGGAATATGTATCATGCTTCAAAATGAAGCTGGTCCTCTGTGGATCATATCCCTAGTTCTGAATATATATTTCTTTACTGCCGACAGGGGGCTAAACTTAGAGGGGACAAACAAGGACAGACAAAGGGAATAAGTCGATTACATCGAACCCAGTGCGAAACTGGTACTTTATTTATCGACCCCCGAAAAAATGAGAGGTAAAGTCGACCTCGGCGGAATTTGAACTCAGAACGTAGCGGCAGACGAAATACTGGGAAGCATTTCGCCCGGCGTGCTAACGATTCTGCCAGCTCGCCTAGTTCTGAATATAGTCACCCTTTCTCTCAATAGCAATGTCCGCTTCGAATTAGAGCATGTATCTTTGCTCCGTAAAATTCTGTTGACTGCTCTTTCAGCCACTTCTTCACTACCTCCACTTTCACCATCATCTCTTTGACGCCACGAAAGTGGGTTTACGAAGCAAGCGTTATTCCAGTGACGAGGAAGTGAAAACTCTGGTGAGGAAGTGGTTCAAAGAACAGTCAATAGAATTTTACGGGGCAGGGATACATTCTCTCATTCGAAGGCGTAACATTGCTATTGAGCGAAACGGTGACTATGTTGAGAAGTAGGGATGTGATCCACAGAGGACCAGCTTCATTTTGATGTATGATACATGTTCCTGTCTTGGTAATTATACGCGTACTAAACAAAATGGCGTTATTTTTTGACTCCCACTCATACATCTATATTTGTAATATATGAATGTATTTGTGTGTGTTTGTGTGTGTGTTTGTGTTTGTGTGAGTGTATGTGCGTGTGTCTATCTGTATATGGCTGTAGGTAGACGCTATCGGGGATAAATATCTGCCCATACGTCAAATAAATTTAAACTGAAAAGTAACAAACGCTATACAACATACTACTTAAATATCTACAAAGGATATATACGTTCTTCTCAGAAGGTTCCATGAGATATGAACTAGCACAAACGCTATGCACGGCGGGACACACCTTCTCTCTGCCCTTCAAAAGAAAAACCAATGCGTGATATAAAACATACAAAATGAGTAACGTCGTTAAATGCAGGTCGACATGTGATTAGAATTTCCTCTGGAGCAGCCAATATATAATACTTGAAATATTGTTGAAGATATGGAATGTTATATTACAACGATCAAAAATACGTGAGCTCCCATTTGCCACTGTAAATCAAGAAAAATTCATGGAAGATCCTGATACCTCCAAGTAAAATGCAAGAAGGAAATACGGTCGAATCGAACTCGTTTATTAGGGTTCCCTTGCCCAACGTATTCGGAATATTAACCTTTTTGTAAATATATCGTGTTAATTATTGCGTGTTTTATAGCTATTCATAAATATATTTCACTTTCATGTTTTTCTATTTTATAAATATTAAATTATTCCAATTTATACAGCATCATTCACCCTTCACCCCGGCATTATGTATATATGTCCCCGTTCAACGGCACTCTTTGTCAAACGTATCTTTGTATATTCTACCACGCTTCTAATCATCATTGCCAAAACCACCATCACCACCGCTAACAACACAACCACTACTAACATCAACCACCACCACCACCATCATCATCATTGTTGTTGTTCTCAATATGAATTTTGTTTTTCTAATGAATATTATTGTTTTCAACTTTGAGAACTTAGACCGAATGCAATGTATGTAATAAAGTCACTATTTGACCTTTAACTTCCACGTGATCTGATGTTATAAACCAAATCATTTTTTCTTTGTTCTAATCAGGGCATGTATTTCTGTATTTAATGTAACTGATTACCTCCTAGACATACACTGTCATCTTAGCAAAACCGAAACTATATGATATTATTTTCTATATTTAGGTCGGGTTCTTTCTCCTCGAGTATTTCCAGTTCAATTTTGATGAAAAGTAAAATTGCCTAACAATTTACTGATTTTCCGAATTCTTCTGTGTCTTTCTTTGATTTTCTAATTTTCAGATTTCGCAAATCGACAAACATTGCTTGAAGTCAAAAGAAATTACAAGATTGTGTATTGTCACGGAAATTCTACATTTCGAGGCACAATAGAATGTCATGTACAAACTAGTTAACATTTGTTGAAAGTCTTGCGTTCAGAGTTCAAACCACAACTGCTTATTTAAACTTTGACTTATAACAGTTACCGGTGACGAAGACTGATCTAGTCGCGAGGCATGGCGCTGTAGAATATCAAAATCAGTGCACATTACCTATTATTATAGCTATTCAAACTCAGAGTTTTGAAGGCAATATCGGATGTGATTTCTAGTTTTTCATTACCTATTCCGTTGCCTTCAACTAACATGATTTATAAGAACAGACTTTTCACATAGAATTACATAATAGGAAGATTATGATGCTATTATATACTTACATATTAGCTTCCTTCATTTCACTTGCATTTTCTATATAAGAATAATTAATTTTCCAATTAACAAGTAATGAGATCGTGAATTATAACACTGATAACGAATATGGTTATCTGAGTAGTAGTAATAATCACGATCATTCCCAGTGTGGCAAGTAGCACAAGTTTGAATGCAGGTTTATGTTGGATATGTACTTCTTGTTTGTGTATATATATACATATATATATATATATATATAATATATATATATATATATATATATATATATATATATATATATATATATATATATATATATATATATATATATATATATATATAGAGAGAGAGAGAGAGAGAGAGAGAGAGAGAGAGAGAGAGAGCGGAGCTGGCAGAAACGTTATCACGCCGGGCGAAATGCGTAGCCGTATTTCGTCTGCCGCTACATTCTGAGTTCAAATTCCGCCGAGGTCGACTTTGCCTTTCATCCTTTCGGGCTTGATTAAATAAGTACCAGTTACACACTGGAGTCGATATAATCGACTTAATCCGTTCGTCTGCCCTTGTTTGTCCTCTCTGTGTTTAGCCCCTTGTGGGTAGTAAAGAAATAGGTTGTATATAAATATATTATATATATATGTATATATATATATATATATATATATATATATATATATACATATAAGTAGCGGAATATTCAGCAATGAGGACAACATACGCGGTGTTGCAATTCGCTGGAGTATTACTCTTGTCAAAAGGGTAAAATCTATGACGACTTCACCTAGAAATGGCTCCAGCAACAATCGCTTCTTTTGGTACCTTCTTCTCAGCGCCTTTCCATCACTATTCTTTCAGCATGCTTTAGTCACGTGACAAAGATGGCAGACAGTAACTGACCCGAACTGGCAACAAAGGCAATGAACCATTGCAGGTCGAAAGACTGTAGACTCCAGTAGGACGACAACCACCGAGTAACATTTGGTAGGTGCTACACTTACTCCAAGAATAATATAATTCACACACTCTCGATGGTTAGTTATTTGTTGTTGTGACATTTATTTTTCGTTATGGAAAGAATAAAAATAATTGTTCGTTAAAAACCTCCACAGATTTGTTATTAGAACATTTCGGATGTGATTAGAACATTTCGAAGCCTCATTTTTGTACGAGTGGAAACCCCAGAGGAAGATTATCATACAACCTAGATACAATTCGTCGATGACTCTTTGTGTAGGAGATTGCTGTTACAGATTCTACCGAAACCTTGGTAGTTCACATGAACAACGTGGACATGTCACTGAGTGAATTCTCTCTCCGAGTGAATTTTCCCTGTCGTTGTAACAACGCCGCGGCACCACTGAATCTCTCGTCGATACACTGGGGATCGTGTCCCAAACATACAACGCTTACAGCAATCAGTAGCTATTCTATCTCCAACATCATCGATACCATCCAACATACGCAATAAATTCCTATTCTTCTTGATATCTTTATAGCGCATTCTAAAAAAAAAAAAAGAGGTAAACCTCTGTCAGTATCTACAGACTGTAGTTGGTTCTCTAACGACATCCACATCACCCACTGCATAAACAATATGAGTGTATCCCTCCACTGACGCCGTCATCTACTCCAAGAAAGAGATAATTCAACATGCACGTTCTCCAGTGCAGTACGAAAAAATACTATTCTTCTATGTCTTTTTTTCTTACTCCCTTTGCTTTACTTTTATTCATACAAGAATATATCTGAAGACATTTTTACATTGCTCACATTTCGACTTGCACCCATTCACATATAACATAAGCAGGAGCACCCAGCACGTGTCTAACATGCGAACATACTCTTAGCACATACATTCATTGCTTGCTGTATACATCAAAGTACTATGAATAAAAGATACAACCCCACTTTTCAGTACGGCCAAGTTACGAGGACGTAAATACACCAGCATCGATTGTCAAGGGATGTAGGGGGAACAAACACAGACGTCCTCGTATGTACCGTTGGCAATTTTTTTCCTCTGTCTTCCCTTCTCTGGATCTTTCCTTCTCCTATGTTTCCGACGAAGAGATCCGCTCGAAACTTTAAACCCTCCTCCTTTCCTTCTTTCCTGAGCGTCCAATAATACTATATTTGTTCCACGTCCTCGCGTTGTTGCGTTTTTTTGTGCTTTCTTGTTTGGATTAACTATATATATATATATATATATATATATATATACGACGGGCTTCTTTCAGTTTCCGTCTATAAAATCCACTCACAAGGCTTTGGTCGGCCCGAGGTTATAGTAGAAGACACTTGCACAAGGTGCCACACAGTGGGACTGAACACGGAACCATGTGGTTCGTAAGCAAACTAGTCACCACACAGCCACTCCTACGCTTCCTACACCTATTGGAGGAAATTTACTAAGCAAAAGGCGGCGAACTGCCAGGATCGTTAGCACCCGGGCAAAATGCTTACTAGCATGTCCTCCGTCTTTAAATTCCGCCCAGGTTGTTTTGCCTTTCATCTTTTCGGGGTCAATAAAATATGTTCCAGATGTGTACTGGGGTCGATTTGATCGACTTACCCCTCCCTCGGAGCATGCTGGAGTTGTGCCAAAACATGAAACCAATTTTTACTAAGTAAACATTTGATCACTTGACAGTAAATTGTTTAAAAGTAAATCTAGAAATATCTCACGATGTATCTAGAACCCACTTCAACTCAGTCTCTCCAATCAATATCTCTGCCCACGTTCATATATAATAACGACAACCATGGCATTAACAGTGAACAACCAATAAGATCTTACAGAAAAAAAAACACGCACTCAATTTAAGAACAGAAAATGAAAAGCTAAAATAAGGAAAATAATGAAAAAAAAAAATGCTCATAAAAATTTGAAAAATATATAAGTATAGAATATAAAATGAAAAGCGTTAGAAGAAAAAAAAGTAGAAAAATATCGGCGTCCTCATGATATGCATCATAAATTGCTACTCTGGTTGCTCCAGATATCCCATTGTAAATATATAAAATAAAATGACACCTTTACTTGAAGTAAGTTCTTCATGTAAATCGTCGTAAAAATGCTTAAATAATCACTAAAACATTTATTCTTCTCGTTGCAGTTGTCGTCTCTGAGGATTTTTCCTGCTAGTGGAAAAGTTGCCAAAGTAAATTAAGTGCGTACATAGATATGTGCAGGTTGTATGTGATTGTATAGCGTATATATATATATATATATATATATATATATATATATATATATATATATATATATATATATATATATATATACATCAATACTAACATACATACATATATACATAACACATGTATACATATATAGAGAGAGATATATACGAGTATATATATTTATTTATATATACATATATATAGAGACACGCATAAATATATATACACACATACAAATACATACATATTTACACACACATATATATATATAGAAAGAGATAGATAGACCGATAGATAGATAGATAGATAGATAGAGATAGATAGGTACATAGATAGATACATACATACATAGAGAATGAGAGAGATTATCGTACATGTATATGCACACATAAATGTATATATCCATATATATATACATATATTTCCTTATATATATATATATATATATATATGTATTATGTATATATATATATATTATATATAGATATATATATATATATATATATATATATATATATATATGTATATATATATACACACAAGTATATACATACACATACAACACATACATATATGTGCGTGAATGCATGTATCCATATGTAACTATACGTTCATTAAATTATCTGCACATACGTATATATATATATATATATATATATATATATATATATTACAAAAGTTATCATTCTGTTTAATAGATGTTTTACGTATGATACATTAGTTCTTTTTTTAATTCTTAAATTCTTCCTTTAACTTTTGTTCATACTATACCCGCGTGTCCTTGTATCTCTGTCAATGTGTATGTGCGTGTGAGCTTGGAAGTGTGCGGTGAAGTGCGAGGTTGTGTATGTGGAAAATAACGAATTGAAACTGAGAGGAAGGTGGAAAGGTGGAGATGAGGAGAGAGATAGAGAGAGAGAATTAGAAAGAGAGGCAGGGAAAGGAGGAGGAGAGAGAGAGAGATGAGATGTGAGGATATCCATCCTTTATAAAAGTTAATGTATCATTTATGTTTTCAATCATCTCAGAATTCTTTATATAACCCCACTGGAACAATATTCTGTCTGTACGTCAAGTAGAGTCTTATGTTTTCATTTTGTGTTTACTCATTTTCTCTATCATTTCCCAGTGAAGCTGAACAGTAAAAGAAAAGCAAAAATAATGAAATATCATGACACATACACTCATTTATATACGTATATATATATACACACACAACCATATATATATATATATATATTGATAAAGATGGTAAGACAAATATATATATGTATGTATATATGTATGCATATATATATATATATATATGTACGTATATATATATATATGTGTATATATATATATATATATATGTATATATATGTACGTATATATATATATATATATGATATATATATATATATGTGTGTGTATATATATATATGTGTGTGTGTATATAATGTATATATATCTATATATATGTATTTTCCATTTTATTATCATTATTATTATTTATTATTATTATTATTATTATTATCATTATTATTATTATTATTAGTAGTAGTAGTAGTAGTAGTAGTTGTAGTAGTAGTAGTAGTTGTGGAAGTGGTAGTGTTGGTGGTGGTGGTAGTAGCAACAGTACATCCTTTGTCTTTTGTTTTTCTTTTCGGAAATATATCTTTTTTTTTCAGTTGTAATTTTGTTTTAAAATATTTTCTTTGTTTTGATTTTTTGCTTCTTTTTTTACCTCATTTTCGCTTTGTATAGTAAGTAGTAAAATATAAAGGCGACATTAGATTTTACTATATTTGAGGTAAGATTTTTTTATTATATATATATATATATATATAATATACATATATATATATGTATATATGCACACATACACCCACATATGTGGCTATTTATAACCACACGAGTGCGTGTTTGAGAGCTTGCGTGTGTATTTGTGTGTCTGTGTGATGTCTGTGCGTGCATGTTTGTTCGTGTGTGTGTGTATGTGTGTTTGATATGAATCAGGTTTCATTTTAGTTTTTGCGACATCATATTCTCGCCCACATTGGTTTCATTAACAAGCAATAGATTGTGCCGTAAATCAATGGTCTCATGTGCTTCTCGATTCTTTTATTCCATACTAAAGCTTCTATTCTGATGTTATGCTTATCACGTATATTCCACTCGTACCGTAAGATACTGGTGGTTAGGGGATTTCGAACACGTATGATTTTCTGTTTATTTAATAACTATGCACGTTTCAGTGACTATATCAGTAAACATCGATGTAAATTTTTGTCAAACTATGCCAAAGTTCTCAAAATTATTTCCCGTAAATTTGTGCAAAAATGCAAAACTGTTCTCAAAATTTGAAAGTAAATATTGGACGGTGGGATCTTGAAAGTAAATATTGAAATAAGATAAGGGTAATTGAAAGACTACTTTATGTACTAACAACACGTTTAATTACCCTCTGTAATATCACGATTCATTGTTGAGATGATCGTTTGTATCGCTCCTTTAACTCATCGTTTTATGTTTCATCTATAGCCGTACCTTATCAGATTAGAAGCTGCTTGGTTGCTTCTTTTTGTGTCAAGCTTTATTCTAACAGATGTTGAAATTAAGAGTAAACACGTCTGTGGAATTTTCCAGAGATTTACACGTTTACTCAGAAGTAGTTACTTCTGTTTATCTAACAAACGAATTCTCTTCGACAAAAGACGGAGATCCGACCGTCTAATGTTTACTTTCATGATCCGACCGTCCAGTATTTACTTTCAAATTTTGAGAACAGTTTTCCATTTTTGCGCAAATTTACGGGAACTAATTTCGAGATCTTTGACATAGTTTGACAAAAATTTATATCGATGTTTACTGATATAGTCACTGAAACGTGCATAGTTATTAAATAAACAGAACATCATACGTGTTCGAAATCCCCTAAGCACAAGTATTTTGTTATGTTAATTAATATAACATGCCAGAGCAATTTTCAAAAAATATAATTCTTTCTATTCTTTCATTCTTTAACTTGTTTCAATCATTTGATTGTGGCACTGCTGGAGAATACCCTTTAGTCGAGCAAATCGACCCCAGGACTTATTCTTTGTAAGCCTATTACTTATTCTATCGGTCTCTTTTGCCGAACCTCTAAGTTACGAAGACATAAATACACCAGCATCGGTTGTCAAGCGATGGTGGGGGGACAAACACAGACACACAAACACACGCATACCTACATATATATATTTATATACATATATACGACAGGTTTCTTTCAGCTTCCGTCTACCAAATCCCACTCACATGGCTTTGGTCGGTCCGAGGCTATAGTAGAAGACACTTGCCCAAGGTGCCACGCACTTGGACTGAACTCGGACCATGTGGTTCGTAAGCAAGCTACTTACCACACAGCCACTCGAACGCCTATAATGATAAATTATTAGAACAAGTACATGAAGGAGATTTGAAAACTTCTCTAGTATATTGTATTTGTGTTATATTTCATATTGCGCCATGAATTAAGTTCGAAATTCGTTTTAAAAGAATCTGTTGCATAACAATAAATTTAATTGTGTTAACTATAAACCGGCTTCGTATATTGTTGGTCAGAAATTCTAAAACAGTCTTAAATTTGCCTTGTTATTACTTCTTCTCAACAATTTTGTGTTTGTACTGTTTTATTTGTATATAGACACATTATTACAGGAAATTTCTAAATTCCAAATTTATAAGCAGTGCCCGTAATATTGCTTTGGGATCGTGGGTGAGGATCGGTTCACTTCACCTACCGTGATTTTGTTTGGACTGTTTATTATCGTTCATTTCAAAAGCAAAACATTATAAATATTGTAAACACTTTTGATTCTTTATCCATTTAGTCCAATATCTGTTGGCTTTATACTTGTAAAACTTACACACTCTAAAACGTACACACACACACACGTACGCACGAATACACACACGCGTGCACACACACATATGTCTGCATATATATATATATATATTATACACACCTTTCGTGATCCATGAACTCAATAATGTCTTAGGTACCAGGATCGATATATTTCATCGTTCCCCTTTCCAAAATTCCAGGCTTTAGGCATATAAGAACAACTCTCTTCATGAAGCTAGGCAAGTATTTTTTTATGATTTATTTTTTCTTCTACTTTTGAGAGGGGATTCGCAGCTTTAAAAGAAATGAGATTTAATACTTAGACCCCAAAACTTCTTTTAAAATTACTTTGGAATACAGTGGGATTGAACTCCCGAGCCATAACCCACGTTATTGAAAGCAAGACATTTTAGCACAAACACACACACACACACACACACGCACACACATACATTTCATATGAATCGATGTCCATATATGTACTGTTACCCCGCCTTATATTTTCACCGGTAATTAAACCAATATTATTCAATATAGTTTTGTAATAATCTTTTGTAATTGAGACACAAGGCTTGAAAGATTTTAGCGGGCAGTGCTTAATCGATCACATCGAACCCAACACTCACTGGTACTTATTTAATAGACTCCGAAAGAAAAGAAAATGATTTCTGTGTTATTTGAACACAGAACGTAAAAACCAATGAAAAGGCCCTAACCATTTTGTCCGGGTCGGTTATGATTTTCTAACTTACCACCTTTATTTAGACCTAATATGCGACTAAACGTTAAAATGTAGACCATTTTATTGTTTCAAGATCTACCATTTATTCCAGACAATGTTTCAACTTATTTTACCCTGTTATATCTTAATTTATTTATTTGACAATTATTTATATCATTTATATGTTGTTGAATAACTGTAAACTTAACTATTTTAACCATAAACCTAATGCCTTTTCTCACTTTTACAGTTACGTACTCGAAAATATACTAAATATATTTTAGTTCACGTAAATGTTAACGCGTTAATTTGATAAAATCTAACTTCACCAAGTTAACGCGTGTCAGACGGGAGCATGAATATAGACATATATGCCCTTAAGAAGATTCATATATCGATGAATGTGAATAATAATATGATATGTTTTGGTCAATTAAGCACGAATTATTGATCTTCTACTATATACTAAATAACTACATCCACACGAAGGTTCTGAGATTCGACTATGATACTGTGCGTATGCGTCAGCGCTTGAATATATATATATAAATAATAATAGGGTGAAAAGAATTATAGAAATTATTATTATCAGTGGCATAGCACAGAAAAATTAGTCCATAGAGTATATATTATTCATATAAAAATAGGAAAGCCTTGTGCTAGAAAGAGAAGTAGAAAACTCAAACCACTAATTCTTGAAAAGAATGAAAATTAAAAACGTTTTCCATCTAATGTACTTCCTAGACCATGGGAATAGACACATCTCTATTATATATATAAACGTATATATATATATTGATTATATATGTATGCATGTGTATGTATGTATATATGTAGTATATATATATATTATATATATATATATAATATTACATTATAAATATATACATATGCACACATACATATATGTATATACATATATAAACATTAATATATATTATATATATGTGCATGTGTATGTATGTATATATATATTATATATATACATATATAAAAATATATACATATACACACATACATATATGTATATGTATATATATTTATATATATACATAGATATATACATATACACACATACATATATGTTATACGTATGTGTATATATGCATGTATATATATATATATACATGAAAGACGGGTTACTTTCAGTTTCTATCAAACAAACCCTTCCAAAAGGATTTGATCCTTCATGTAGCAGAATACAATCCTGTAAGGTGCTATGTCTTTGGGAGGCACACGTCTTATCACACAAACATGCAAACGATATTCTTTATTTATCATTGTTTATTTCACTCAACGTATGTGGTCTTGTCGTCACGCTTCGTTTACTCTCTATATAAACGGCAGTTTGTCTGTGCGTCTTTCTGTGTTTTCTGTTTGCTTGCACCGCACCCTGACCACGGCTTTCAAACCGATTCTGTGAAACTTGACACACACATGCCCAATGTCATAATTCAAAACTAACGCGGCGAAAATTTTGAAAAGTTCCTCCATTCTGAAAAATCGATATTCCACATGGGGTCGAGAATCAGAAACACGAACCACAAACTGCTAGGGGACGCAACTCCACCTTTTTAAATCTCAAAAAATTACCATATTTTTTCCATTCTTTGCTATTTTTTGTCTATAACTCTCTAAAAATGCTTTATAGTTATTTCCCTTACAAACCTGAGCAACGGCGGGCAATACTGCTGTCAACACCATATATGATAACTGGTGAATAACACTGTCATTTGCGATATATATTGGGGTTGCATGTCTTCGGTAGTAGAGATACACTTGTGGATTACTATGAAGCGTTCTGGCAATTATTCTGCAGACTGATATCTATGCTTGTACATACATATTTTCGATACGTACGAAGCTTGAAGTGATATTTGTTATGTAACAAACTTGAATATGGAACAACATTAAACTAATGGAATAAACATCTATTCTCTCACCTTTCTTCCCATACATACACCTGTGTGTAGGTGTGTGAACATTATTCAGTCTAGCTATGAAACGTTGCCGCTTGCATTCATATTTGTGGTTCAAAATGATGTTAAGTGATATTTGAAATTTTCGGTGGAATTTAAAATAAAAAAATAATCTGTCAACCAAAGAAAAAGAGAAAATAATCAAATATCAATTTGGGATGCAAAAAACTTTTTAAAATTAACGAAAACAAATGATGTATCTACTATATGCATACGCAAATACACGTTTATATATATGCACAAATATTCGTATCTAAGCGCATGCATAAAGTACATATACGTTAATACAGCAACATGTATCAACATCGCAAACACCCATAACTGAACGTACAGAGATGAATTTATTTGATGAAGGAACAAAAAAATTCTCAATATATATATATGTGTGCGTGTATGTATATATATGATCTGATTAGATTTCTTCTGATGAATAAAATAATCTGTCCGCTTGTCGGTGTGTCTGCTTATTTGCTGTTACTCTGCTTTCCATTTTACTCCCTCCCTTTATGTCTTACTCTCTTCTCTCTCTCTCTCTCTCTCTCTCTCTGTCACCGTATTCGTTGCACTCAAACGCGTATACACATGCACACTCTATCTTTCTTTCTTGTCTCTTACACTTACCACATATTATATACATATATATATAATATATATATATATATATATATAATATATATATATATATATATATATATGTATTATATATATAATATATATTATATATATATATATATATTATAATATATATATATAATATGTGTACAGAGAGAGAAAGAGAGGGACGCACTCGCAAACACGTGATCCAAAAATGTAGACACAAGGATGCATGGCCAGTGTGTAATCATATATTTATGTATGCTTGCTTGTAGAAACACAGATTCACAAAGAGTAGAATAGGATAAACGAGTATGCCTGTGTTCGTATGAATAACTTTGTACGTAGAAGTTTATATATATGTGTATATATGTATGCATATACATATATATATACATGTGTGTGTCTATGCATGTTTGTGTATATGTATGCCTATGCATACATACATTCATACACACACACAAACCACATAGATACACTTACCACACACACACACACACATACACATACACACACGCACTCACATACATATATATTCGATTGTGTGTCTACATGTATTCTCAAAAGATCGTTTCTGTGTGCTTTGAAGTGCGTTTTAACTTTTTTTTTAAATAAATCTATTTTTTTCATCTCTACTTGTGACATCTCTACTTGTATAGTGTGCGTATGTACATACACACTCATACACACACACACACACACACACACACACACATATATATATATATGTTTAGATATATGTTGATAGATATGTATGTATATGGATATGTAAGGTAATGAACCTAGATAGAGATAAATACATGCATATATGTATATATATATTATATATCCTGTCAGTATACATATGTATTTATGTATATGTATGTATATATATATATATATATATATATATCTATATATATATATATACATACACATATATATATTATGTATGTATATATATATATATACATATATCCTGACAGTAGATATGTATGTGTGTGTGCGCGCCGTGCATAGTCATCGTTTCACAATTCTCCTTTGCTCCATTTTATGTTTTTATCTTAAACTATTTTTTCTTCAACAAAATTGAAAACTGATATTAAATAATATAACTGGGGAAATGTAAAAAAACAAAAAAAAAACGCCTTTCCAATATGAAAATAACAGTAATATTTCTCGTGTTGCATTTCTTTATTGTGTTACTATTTTTACATATTACGTTTAGATGTATTTAATATGTACATACATATGTGTATACACACGTGATTATAACACACACACAACCCGAAAACAGCAGCCACATCTACACACGTAAAGGGTAACACAACATATATGAGAGGGTGTACATGTTTGTGTGTATCCACGTATGAATCTATATGCATGTATGTATAGACGTATATTTGATTTTTATATTCAGCCATCACCCACGTGAATAAATGTGTTTATACATAGGTGTGTAGAGGTGTGTATATACATATATCTCTTTGTTTTTATATTAGTTTTCTATTTTTATAGTTGCTATATACAATGCATTCTTTGATATATATATATATATATATATATAGATATATATATATATATATATATATATATATTATCTGTATATATATATACACATAAACATATATATATATATATCTGTATATATATAAATATTAATATATATATATATATATTATATATATATACACACACCACACAACACACATATATATATATTATATATATATATATAATATATATATATATATATATATATATATTTATATATGGATTCAGTAACTCAGTGTGGAGTGTTTTTTAACTCTTTTTAAATGTCTTTCGTTTCATCCGTCGTATTAAAATTTAGGACGGATTCTTGCAGAGATAGAATGTTGTATGACTAGAATTTATTTAATATGTATAATAAAGGATTTGACATTCAATTCTTTCGAAATATCTTGTATTTTGTCACCGTACTCTTAACACATTTAATTTTCAAATAACGTGTGATAGTTTTACACTTCCATTTTAGACTCTATGTTTCAAGCTTTTGAACTTGATAGTGAACATGCTTGAAATATTAACGCGTTAAATGATAGTTATAGGGGAGTGTGTAAGTCGATATTTTAGGCACGTGCAAACCGGCGAGCTGGTAACATCGTTAGGACGACGGGCAATACTTCGTTTCATTCGTCTTTACGCTTTCAGATCAACTGCCTTCCAGGTCGACTTTGCCTGTCAACCTTTCAGTGTCCAAAAAATCTGAATCAGTTGAACACAGGTGTCTATGTAATCGACTTACACCCTCCACAAAATTGGAGAGCAAGGCGGTGAGATAGTAGAATGTATAGGATGCCGGGAAAAACTGTTCGCGGTATTTCGTTGGTCTTTAGGTTATACCTTGAAATACCACCGGGATCTACTTTGCCGTTTATAATTTTGGGGTTGATTAAATGTGTACAAGGTGAACAGTGAGATCGATGCAAATGACTAACACAAAATTGGTGGCCTTCTGCCAAAATTTGAAATAAATTTTTTATTCGGCAAAAGGTAGCGAGCTGGCAGAATCGCAACCGCGCTAGTTAAAACGTCCATGCTTATGTTCATCGTTCACGTTACACCGTGGTCGATTTTGCATTCCTTCATTCTGGGGCGATAAAAGGAGTGCGTGCCACGTACTAGGGTCGATGTAATCGAATTGCCCCCTCATCCAAAATTGTTGGCCTTGTGCCAAAATTGGAAACTAATATTTTAGACGGAATGGTTACCACGCAGGGCATAAATTTTTAACGATATATTCTCCATCTTTAGGTTGAGTTCAAATTCCGCCGAGGTCGACTTTGAATTGCATGTTTCCATGCGTCGAAAAGATATGTACCAGCTAAATATTGGGGTCACTATAATCTTGAAAAATTTCTGCAGAACGCCAGTAAATTTTTTTCGGGGTGGGGGCTATGTCGATTATATATTTCTTTACTACCCACAATGTTTAGCCCCTTGTGGGTAGTAAAGAAATATATAATCGACATAGACCCCCCCCCCGAAAAAAAATTACTGGCGTTGTGCAGAAATTATTCAAGATTTTATGTGATTAATTATACAATGCTTGTATTATAGATCTTGTACATTTTAAAAATTATTTTATCAGCTCTGAGGAAATGGAAGGCAAATTCGACCTCGATAGTATTTTAATCTAGAACTTAAAACCGGAAGAAATGCATCCAGCTGTCTTTACAGCATGCGAAAGATTCTGCCAGCTAGTTGCCTTGATGATGAAGATGACAACGACGACGTCGATGACAAAAGATGCCGATGAACGACGGCGACGTCAGCGATGATGATGGCGATGATGGTGGTGTTGGAGGGGGTTATGACGCTGGTGCTGCTGCTGCTGCTGATGATGATGATGATAATGTTGGCGATGGTGGTGGTGATCGTTGTGATGATCATGATGATGAGGAGGAGGAAGAAGAGGAGGAGGAGGAGGAAGAGGAGGAGGAGGGGAAGAAGAAGAAGAAGAAGAGGAGGAGGAGGAGTGGGATGTTGATGATGTTTAAAAAATATTGAGGTGTACCAACACTACCACCTCTAACAAGAAGGCATGCTGCATCATCAGCGAAACCATACGAGCATCTAGTGCAATGAACAGACCAAATTGCATCACAGGATGTCCGCTTAGAATAATACAAAAGAACATATATTCAACAATAGAAAATTTGACTTCATTTCATAATTAACGGTAAACCTGTGTGTGATGAGTAGTCTATCGGTAACGTAGGTGTATGTCGAACGCTCGTCGGATAATTGTTGTTTGCGGCCAAATGACATCCCCTTATGGCCCAGTGGTTAGGGCAGCGGACTCGCGGTCATAGGATCGCGGTTTCGATTCCTAGACCGGGCGTTGTGAGTGTTTATTGAGCGAAAACACCTAAAAGCTCCACGAGGCTCCGGTAGGGGATGGTGGTGATCCCTGCTGTACTCTTTCACCACAACTTTCTCTCACTCTTACTTCCTGTTTCTGTTGCACCTGTATTTCAAAGGGCCGGCCTTGTCACTCTCTTTGTGACGCTGAATATCCCCGAGAACTACATTAAGGGTACACGTGTCTGTGGAGTGCTCAGTCACTTACACGTTAATTTCACGAGCAGGCTGTTCCTTTGATTTGGATCAACCGGAACCCTGGTCGTCGTAACCGACGGAGTGCTTCCATATATTGAAAGAGAGACAGCAGTAGGTGGAAGTTAAATCAAATAAAAGATAGTTAAGACGACAGAGGAAAATTATAGCTAGAAAATATACAGAGAATCTTCATACATTTCCTGAAGAGTGGGTCCTCAATACTGCAGTAGTCCTACCGGGCGATAGCGGTCGGGCTGCTGTATGAACTTTCCAACATATGAAATAATTTCCGAGGTCACTTGTTTTGATGTTAAGCCAAATGTAAAATGTTTATGGTCGATATACATAGACCAGAAGAAATAAAAACACTACGCTCACGTATTTATTGATGTAATTTGAAGCAACATGTTAAATCAACTAGCTATTTCTTACAAGATGGACGAGCTGGTTAACTGCTTTGAACAGCAAGAGGTTAGATATACATTTTGTAACTAATGTTTGATTAACTAAGTAGTGCTAGATTAATAAAAAAATATAAGTCATCTTAGATTAAGAAACTTCTCTCGAATAACTGAATTAGAGAAACAGAGATATACTTTTCTTGGCTGTTGCTATCACACGAATTTGAGCATGAATATAATAGATATAATCGAAGGATAACATCATAAATATCATTATCAATAACAGAAAGGCTGCCCGGGTAGCTACATTCGGTCATGTACCTTATTAGAAATAATAGCCAAATTCCTTCAAACTACAATCTACAGATTGAAAAAATGTCTGTCTGTGTCAAACAAACAACCAAGGTGGACATGGCTGAAATAGTTTTAATTATATATCAGCCACACTATGATTGATGGATCAGCCTGCAGCAGAATCAAGAACAAAAATTACTTATGCCAACACCAACGGTAATATCAACAACATCTACATCTTGACGAGTAACAACATCACGAATGAAAGCAAAATCGTAAACAACAAAAATAATAGACCCGAGAACAGCAAGAATAACAATAGCAATAATAACTAGAAGACTTTAAAGAGAAACGATACATAGAGCAATATTTAAAGAAATATTTATGGAAAATGTTACTTTGTTTTCGGCAAAAATAACAGACGATGTGAGAAACCCTATCCAAGCAGAATTGATGAGAAAAAAAAGAAGGAAAACGAACGAAAACCCATCGAGTTGACAATGATTGAAGACATTAGAAGAGTTTATTTACAATGTAACAAACCAGCTTTCTCTCAAATATATTTCTTGTTTATATTTCATTTTCGTGACCATCAAAGCAATATCTTGGGAATATAAAGAAAATAAATAGTTTTACACGTATCTGCAAATAATAAAATAGAAAAAAAAAGAAAGAAAAGGAGTAGAACAGAAATGTAACGAAAATAAAAGGAAATATCTGCAAACTAGGAGAAACGGAAACATGGATATGAAGGAAAATAGGAAACAATAAAATTACCAATCTACAACAGATTATTGGATATGTTTGGATAGTTAAAGCGTAAGAAGATAAACAGCTTCAGCCACCACACCATGTAAGAACGTGATATAAAAGTGACAAAAACTTGTGTTCAGAAACAACAAATTGAGATCACTTCACTACAAGTTATTAACTCTCTGGCAATATATATTAAAATGTACATCAAAAACACTCGAGGAAAATAATACGAGGATGTGCGCGATCCAAAGGAACAATTTTAACAACTAGGAAATCTGGATATTATTGAAGTAGCTGATTAGAAAAATGGATATGGATATATGAATCATGTATAAAATTTATTAGAAGGATCGATATGCATCAAGGAGATGAGGTTTAAGCACGTAGTCAGGGCTTCATCGAGTGATGAGAGTAAGGAAGGAAAAGCAGGATCATTGGCGACAGCCACCTCCAGATAAGGAGGTAGAGTAGAGTGAATTCTACAGACGTAATGGAAGAATGGGTATGCTAAATCGGGTGACAGATTAATTTTCCGAATAAGGACAACGGGACATCTCTCGTTTCTAGGAAGATGTCTGAATGTAAGGTCAAAAGATTTTCTCTAGCCACACTGAACTAATTAGAGTTCGCATAATCACAATTTATGTCGACATGTCCGCTTATGACTTGTTCTAACATAGTAGAACAATTAATAGAGAAACAACACACACACTCACACACGGGCGCCCACATACATACACGTACGCCCAAATACCCACACA
>NW_021833745.1:30000-71617 GCF_006345805.1 Octopus sinensis
GCCGATATAAATGCAATTTGCTGAACTAGATGCAAAAACGATACCGGAGTATCATGTGCGTGGAGTTCAACCTATTACATTCGAATGTATCTTTCAAATGCCTTTACTTTGGCGCGTTGAGACCCGAAGAAAATAGCCTGCAGCTAATAATTAGCAGCAGTCAATTTATCGGTTAGAGAACATATTTATTTATATAAAATTAATTAAGGGTACAAATCAATATTTATCAATTAAAACCAGTGGTCTAGCATATGAAAAAAAGAATCCGAAGATTGAATATTTATATATACCAATTAATTGTTATATATATATATATATATATATATATATATATATATATATATATATACATAACTCGCATGCATTATTTTTTTGCAATTCATTTAATCTTCGGTGTATTATTGTCATTTTAATTTTAATATTTCTATTATATGTAATTTTCTAGATGGTGTAATTTAATTGTTCATTTTGAATTGATAAAAGGTATTATTTTCTAATTTATATATATATATATTATATTTTGTGAAATTTGATTTAGTATTTCTAAACTGAATTTTTCCCTGTAAGTTAGGAAAAATATTCCCTCAAATAATTATCATGTATATATATATTTAAACTAAATCTTACTGATAGACTCTTTCTAACCTTGAAATCATCGGTGCCATACCGTACACACTGTTTATAGGCGCAGCAATGGCTGTGTGGTAAGTAGCTTGCTTCCAACCATATGGTTCCGGGTTCATTCCCACCTTGGGCAAGTGTCTTCTACTATAGCTTCGGGCCGACCAAAGTCTTGTGAGTGGATTAGGTAGATGGAAACTGAAAAAAGCCCGTCGTATATATATATATATATATGTGTGTGTGTGTGTGTGGTGTGTGTGCGTGTGCATGTGCGTGTGCGTGTGCGTGCGTGTGTGTGTGTGTGTGTGTGCATGTGAGTCTGTGTATGTGTATGGCCCCCCCAACATCACTTGATAACCGATGCTGGATTGCTTACAACCCCGTAACTTAGCAGTTCGGCAAAGCGACCGATTAAATATGTACAAGGCCTACAAAGAATAAGTTCTGGGGTGGATTTGCTCGACTAAAGGCGGTGCTCCAGGATGGCAGTCAAATGATAGAAACAAGTAAAAGAGTATTAGTAAAAAAATACACGTTTCTAATATAAGAGTAAGATCAACCTCCAATTACACCGATAAATTATTTCACTGTTTCATAAGTTATCATGGTCAAATATAAAGAGTCTTTGTAAAAGAATTTCGTTAAAGAAGATAAGAAATTTAGCAGCGTCGATGTTCAAACTTTTCTGACGTTACCAGATATACTTTCCTGGTGGAACATTGTTGACGGTTTAGGCTTTGCTCTTGCTGTGGCAATGTTGAGGTTCTTTGTCCTGCACTGAGATATAGCAGAAGCTGAAGTATGATCAGTTGTCCAGTGGAAGTTTGATTCATGCCATGAGGCTTAAAAACTAAACGGTCAATTTTATTGCAGCATTCATTTTAAGAAGAAATGGAAACAATTGGGGAAAATTTGTCTCCACGAATGATCAAACAAGTAGATGCTCCCTTATTGTTCCCAAATGAAATTAGCAAATATGGTAGATTGTCTTATAGCAAAACAAAAGATATGACAGTCAGAAGTAATAAATCCATTCTATTTTTGCTACAACGTAGAAAACGGAATAAAATAAACGCTGAAAAGTTTTATCAAAATAGTTGTTGTGCCAAGGTAGAGATCAGACGTCTTTTGTAGATAAAGCCGATAAATCAGTTAATAATCTTCTTTTTATCTTATCACTATAATCCATTATGTCTGTATTAGGCAGACAATCCTTTTGCTCTAATACAATATTTTGACTACGTAACTTTAATGGTGACGATGAACATAGAAGGTACGATGAAATAGGTTCGCATTTGTCGAGTAATTTCGTCCTGTCTATGAATCTATGTTCTAGATTAGGTCATTCCGGTTTCTTTGGGACATTGTCCGACAAATATCCGTTATTATCTGTTTCGTGTTACAATGTCAATTACTTGTGTCTGTAGTATATTTGGCCAATAATTAGACCTCAGTAATAATTTAGTGCACACGGTTTAAGGATATTTTTACGTTTCCGAATTAGCAAATATGGTAGATTGTCGTATAGCAAAACAAAAGATATGACAGTCAGAAGTAATAAATCCATTCTATTTCTGCTACAACGTAGAAAACGGAAGAAAATAAACACTGAAAAATTTTATCAAAATAGTTGTTGTACCAAGGTAGAGATCAGACGTATTTACTTGTGTCTGTAGTACACAAGAATAGAGGTACACGGCAGTTTCTTCAAGTAAAGGTGAAATGCTTATAGGGAGACGAGTGTAAAGTAATACCTATCTCACAGAACTAACACGGAGATAAACCGTAGTAATACATATTATATAACTTTGGACGCTTTCGTTCACAATTACTTTACAAGACTATGAATGAAATTATGTGAATTGCAAAACAACTATTAGGAATAATAATCAAGTCTCCCACAATTCACAACTTAATGTCTTAAATAGGAAAGTGTTTTTTTTCTCCATTCGAAATATAGAGGATGCGAGACGGAGCACCTGACAGTTCCTCAGATGATAGGTGATCTATACAGCTACGAATTGCTACACACCACAGCGACTGTAACAACAACACAACCACTATACTTCGAAAGAATTTGTGAGACAACATGAAAAAATCAAGGAAGAGATAATGATTGGTTAACACAAGCGCAACTCTTTAATGTTCTCCAAAGATTTACAGAATAGTCACGGATATTTTTGCATTTCAATCGAACCGCTGCATACTTAGAACGAATAAAGGTCTTCTAAATTTGGCCAATGTGTTCTCAATTCCCTTTGTCCAATTTCGCCAATATATTTCTTTTCTACCCACAGGGCGTTAAACACAGAGGAGACAAACAAGGACATACAAACGGATTAAGTCGATTACATCGACCCCAGTGCGTCACTGGTACTTAATTTATCGACCCCAGAAGGATGAAAGGCAAAGTCGACATCGGCGGGATTTTGAACTCGGAACGTAACGGCAGACGAAATACGGCCACGCATTTCGCCCGGCGTGCTAACGTTTCTGCCAGCTCGCCGCCAATAAGCTCGGAGACTTTCGACGGCTAGAAATATTACTGATTAAGTACGTTGTCATTCGATTTGATATCATGCCTTCAAAAGTTATCTTTTTAAAACATATTCTTCAATTCGAAAACATTATACCGAATGGTCTGTAAGATATCCTTGCAGTACACCATTGCCACTGTCAAGCTATGACCGAAAATGATATATTAGGATGGTGAAACGACGGAGACCAAACCCAAAGTTGCTTAGATAAGTCACGGAAAGTACTAATGTCAAGATTATACATCAGATAACTCTTTTATTTTTCTTTATCTTTGCCAACTTCTACAACCTCCACCACCACCAACCCTATTATTATTATTATTATTATTATTATTATTGAGTGAGAGAGCAGTTCATGTCATCAAAGTGACACTGGGGTAAAATATACGAAGCCCAATATACACGTCATGACTACCCGTCTGATAAGGGTACACCAGGCACATGCATTACAACCATGTATGCGCGACATGGTCATCTCATATCATGATAAACAGCACATGACCATGCGGGTGGGGGCCAGTTAGAATTTTCTTCAGGTTGAGTAGCCCATCCCGCTCAAACGGTCCCTGAATAAGGGTTGTTTAAGGATGTTGAAAGAACCATCCATGTTTCCAGAGGTGAATTATTCAAACCCCAAATAATCCCTCTCAACACATGGCTATGATGCTCCCCCACTACTTTTGCTCGTGATCAGAGATGCACGTACCGTCAGCCACTAAGGGACATGGTCAACTGGTTAAAGTCAAACAACTGACAAGCAAATCTGTGGTTTTGAGCAGAATATTTGCTGTAGCCCATCTTTTATACAAGACAAAACAATGTACATGATAACACTTCCAATCAGATAAGATCAGAAGCCATGAGAGCCACTGCCTGGTACTGCACCAGGGCATTTATTATTATTATTATTATTATTATTATTATTATTATTATTATTATTATTATTATTATTATTATTATTATTATTATTATTGTCGTTGTTATTGTTTGTGTCGTTGTTATTATTGTTGTTGATATTATTATTATTATTATTATTAGTAGTAGTAGTAGTAGTAGTAGCAGCAGTAGTAGTGGTAATGGTAGTAGTAGTAGCAGTAGTAGTAGTAGTAGTAGTAGTAGTAGTAGTAGTAGTAGCAGTGTTTTTTTAAAATACTAATACCAACTTTAAGTCTACGATATTAATACCAACTTATATGCTGTAATGGCTATCGTAGACTGAGCAGCTTCCTGCGACAAGAGGCACACCAACAAAAGCTTTGATCTTGCGACTGGTGTTATAATGATGTTGCACCCAGATATGACCGCACATATGTATTCACAGAAATATGCATGCATACATACATACATGCATACATTTATTTGTGTGTATATATATATATATATACATTCACACACACACACATTTATATATATATATATATATTATATATATATATATATATATATATATATGCATATACATATGTATCTATATACATTTATATAAGAATATATACTCACATATTATGTATCTGCCTATCTGCAACTATATCTATCTGTCGACCTATGTATATATGACGGAACGCACGCATCCCTTTCTAAGTAAGATTGTTCTTGATATATATATATATATAATATATATATATATATAATATATATATATGCATACATATATATATATATATATATATATACATACATACATATATACATATATATACACATAACTCTCAAATATATATTTATACACACACACACACACACACACATATATATATATATATATAGAGAGAGAGAGAGAGAGAGATATAGGGAGAGAGAGAGATAATATGATATGTGTTAGAAGATACGACACGCGAAAGTGATTGAATTATTGAATAAAAGCACAATGACCCGATTGATGTCTATGGCGGGCTACAAAAGATAGTGGGACGCAGATGGTGACCCTATCGCAGCAACGATTTCAAAAAGGTGCGAGTTGAACACCTCTTGTCATTTATCGATACTGGAAAATCCATCTATCTGCTGTTGTAGAATAGATGTAACGAACAATTCCTGCAGGCGTTAGGCTGATATAGGAGATTATGTTTGATCACCAAGTAATTAATTTAGAATTATAGAAGATACTGTGCGCAATACATACAAAATTCTATAAGCAAACAAGTTTCTCACGAAAAAATAACGAAACATTGGGGAAGCACTCCGTCGGTTACGACGACGATGGTTCCGGTTGATCCCAATCAACGGAACAGCCTGCTCGTGAAATTAACGTGTAAGTGGCTGAGCACTCCACAGACACGTGTACACTTAACGTAGTTCTCGGGGATATTCAGCGTGACACAGAGAGTGACAAGGCCGGCCCTTTGAAATACAGGTACAACAGAAACAGGAAGTAAGAGTGTGAGAAAGTTGTGGTGAAAGAGTACAGCAGGGATCATCACCATCCCCTGCCGGAGTCTCGTGGAGCTCACAACGCCCGATCCGGGAATCGAAACCGCGATCCTATGACCGCGAGTCCGCTGCCCTAACCACTGGGCCATTGCGCCTCCACGACGAAATATTATTATAGTTTACCATGATGAAGTAGAAGCGAAGAGGTTTATGAAACAATTCTAAGCAGTTTTGTATATGTTGAATGATCCGTAGATCTATTAGACAAATATTCTACCTAGAAACGAATGGTGGTTGTGACTGGAACACATTTAACTAAACCATTTTCTCAGGTGTGTTCGGTTGTTAAATAAAAAAGTAAATGCTAGTCGATGAATCTGCAAAATAGATTATATGGAATATATTTTTATGCTAGAAATGTAAAATTGATATACGTCCAATCACACTCTACGACCTTTAATAATGAACACATAGTACATAGGTTAACTAGCGAATATTCCACTAAAGCCGTGAGGGTTTTCATGGTCGCCGATGGTTTGGATAAGAACAACGAAAGCAGTATACATGGAGGTGATTTTTTAATAAAAATAATGAAGGTAATTCTTGAATATGAAGGTGATTCATAAACAAATTCCTCTCCTATGCATCCCTCCAAAATTTTGGGAAAAGGGATATGTTAGTCATGTTGTATTTAATAATTTTTAAAGTAAAGTCGTTGTTCAGGTTAACTCCTACTGTAGGGTGCATTGTTCAAATTTTTACTGCTACCAAAGCATCCGCACCATCTTGATATTTTGGGCGGAATTTGTAGGTAAAAGTACCTCTTTTTCTATCGGTCGGAATTTTTAAGCCGCCATAAAACAAACGCCAACAAAATCTAACAAGACTTTGCATTCAATGTAATACATCCGAAAGGCGGCGAGCTGGTAGGAAGGTTAGCACGCCGGGCGAAATGCTTAACAATATTTCGTCTGTCTTTATGTTCTGAGTTCAAATTCCGCCGAGGTCGACTTTGCCTTTCATCCTTTCGGGGTCGATTAAATAAGTACCAGTTACGCACTGGGGTCGATATAATCGACTGAATCCGTTCGAATCTCCTTGTTTCTCCTCGCTGTGTTTAGCCCCTTGTAGGTAGTAGAGAAATAGGTATTTCGTATTAAGGCGGCGAGCTGGCAGAAACGTTAGCACGCCGGGCGAAATGCTTAGCGGTATTTCGTCTGCGTTACGTTGTGAGTTCAAATTCCGCCGAGGTCGACTTTGCCTTTCATCCTTTCGGGGTCGATTAAATAAGTACCAGTTACGCACTGGGGTCGATATAATCGACTGAATCCGTTCGAATCTCCTTGTTTCTCCTCGCTGTGTTTAGCCCCTTGTAGGTAGTAGAGAAATAGGTATTTCGTATTAAGGCGGCGAGCTGGCAGAAACGTTAGCACGCCGGGCGAAATGCTTAGCGGTATTTCGTCTGCGTTACGTTGTGAGTTCAAATTCCGCCGAGGTCGACTTTGCCTTTCATCCTTTCGGGGTCGATTAAATAAGTACCAGTTACGCACTGGGGTCGATATAATCGACTGAATCCTTTGTCTCTCCCTGTTTCTCCTCTCTGTGTTTAGCCCCTTGTAGGTAGTAAAGAAATAGGTATTTCGTCTGCCGTTACGTCTTGATTTCAAATTCCGGCGCGGTCAACTTTGCCTTTCGTCCTTTAGGGGTCGATAAATTAAGTACCAGTTGCGTACTGAGTTTGATCTAATCGACTGTCTCCCTCCCCCAAAATTTCGGGCCTCGTGCCTAGAATAGAAGAGAATATAATACATCCGAATTCCTAGCACACACCCACACATACATACACACTTATTCGCATGTGTGTACATACAGTTTGATTCTTTTCCACATTACTTATGATTTCAGCAGCGCATAATACTTGTCCAGCACGACAGATGATGTGGCATTAAATAGATTATTTGAAAAAAAAAATCAAAAAATGACTTTTAGATGTTTAGGCATCATGCATCATCAAATACACGGAAAGGATGGCACTGAGCTTCCATCCTGCAAGATGCTACGCAAACGAAGAATAGCAAACGGTCTCCATCCTGCTTGCAACACGTAGAAGTACTATGAAGAAAATATATTTTAATGGTGTTGTATTATTTATTACCACGTTCGTTTCTCGCTCTTCTGGCAAAATTCAATTCATGAAACTCTTTATTTCCATTCTTCGATTATACGCAACTTGTGTGTGTTTGTGTGTGTGTGTGTGTTAATACTTATGTATATAGTAGAACGAGAACAAAAATTATATATATATATTTATGTATGTATATATATGTATGTATATATATGTATGTATATATATTATATATATATATATATATATATATATATGTTGGAGTGTCCCTGTATATATTATTTATGTATCCATGTATGTACAAAGGTATGTATAAATATATATATATATTTATATATATATATATATACCTTTATGTATATAAACATATATACATATACACACATATATATATGTCTACATATATATATATAATATATATATATATATTATATATATATGTATATGTATACATATATATATGCGTGTTTATATATGTTTATATACATACATATATGTATATACATATATATATATATATATATATATATATATATATATATATATATACATACAAACCTTTGTACATAATGGATACATAAATATTATATACATAGACACTCCAACATATATATATATATACATGCCTTGTACATATATGGATACATAACTAATATATACAGAGACCCTCCAACCTGGGCAAACACTCACAGATGGCTGTATTCTTGTGTCTCTCTGTCTCATTGTTTCTGTGTGTGTCTGTGTCTCTGTATGTAACTGTGTATGTGTTCGTGCGTGTATTCATAAATTGTTGCATCTATCTACCGCATCATTCTCTCGAAAAATACACCTAAACCACCCTGGTATCTATCAAAAACGTTCATCTAAATATACGGTCCTTTCTGTCTGGACCTACATATTTCATAGTGGCGGGTCTTCTCCATTCTCTTACTCGTAACAAAATAACAACACAGACGACGAAAATATACGGAGGCCATTATAAAACCTAGATATACTATGTTGCAAAGATTGGCTGCACGCTGACGCTGCAATCATTTAATCAGAGATTCCTCTTTAATACAAGGCTGATATGGGATTAAGTCATCAGAATAATCAACAATCAATGTATGTATTAAATAAATCATGAAACATATTGGTCCATTCATATATAAGTAAATCACTAAAAGAAGCGATATATCCTCAGGGGAGAGGTCAGGTTAAGAAGCAAGACGAAAATATGAAAGTATATATAAAAATAAATGGAATTATTCTGTTCAGACATTTTACAATTATGTTTCAGTCCTGTCAGTCAGGAGGCCAAGAAATATCTTCATAATTACTCTATTGTAATTTCTCTATTAACTAAATTAGCTTTAATTAGAATTATTCATGAACTTAATCATACTAATTATAATGTCTATTCAAGATCGGTGGAAGATATTTTGTTTTAATTTTATCACTTTGAAAAGGTCGCATTTTCTAATTTTCATATTTTTTTCGTTAATCAGTGGACATTCAACTACAAGAAAATATTAAGTACTATTTCGTCCATGTACAATATCCTTTCATTGGAGATTGCCTGGAGATAGCTGTGTGATGGAGACAAATTATAGATGTCCGAAGACAGTGCCAAAAGCTGCCACAGAAAATAAAATGATAAACAATGGTTCCATAACTGAAGACACAACATACACTCATTAATGAGCGCAACAACGACCGCTGTCTACAAAGAAATGAGTTACAATAAACATCTATCTAGCTATCTATTTATCTTTACATAGATGCATGTATATATATATATATATATATATATATATATATATATATATATATAATATATATATATATATATATATATATATATATATATATATGTGCGTGTGAGTGTGTGAGCGTGTGTATGATTGTGTGCGAAGATATATATATATATATATATATATATTATATATATATAGAGAGAGAGAGAGAGAGAGAGAGTAGGTACTGTAAATTTAGGGTGAATACTTGATAAGTATAAGCACCTGTATACGCCAGATAGTGGCAGTGAGAGAGAATATATCAAATAAAATCAAAAACAGAACACAAAGGATAGCCTTTGTGTTCTGCTTTTGATTTTATCTTATATATATATATATAGATATAGATAGATAGATATAGATATAAATATATATGTACATATAAGTGTATATATGTGTATATATGTTTATGTATATATATATATATATATATATATATATACATCCATACGCATTTGTATGTGTGTGTGTTATGGTGACAAAAATATCGTTTCTTCTAATAATGTTCATACGTCGTTTAGAGATGTTAGAAGCAGCTACTTTGCTCGTTACGGGATCAGCGGCTGTCGGCTGCTTTTCTGTTTATGTATTGTGAGTAGGGATGATTGATTGCCATCCCTAGCAGGTCATGGAGTCTAATGACGCAGAAACAATGGTATCTAGGTCTTTTAATGGTACTCTGGGGTTGTCCGCTCCTTTACTCAAAATATATAGGACACACTTTGAATGGGTTAAAATGTATGAACATAGTTCTTTATAGAGCAGCCACGTTACAGTGGCAAAAACATGTTACTCTATCCCCCTATACACACGTATATATATATGTATATATATATAATATATATATATATATATATATATATATATATATATATATATATAGATATATATATATATATATATATATATATATATATATATAATATAACTTTATATAATTAGGGCTCAGTAAAATAATTTACTTTGCCACATACTGAAATTTTTAGAAATAGAAGCCAAAATGTTTTAATTCGACTAATCTAGAAATGTGAGCGTTCTCAAATAATCTTTGTACATGTGATATTTTGTATTTTCCCTCCATATCTACGTGAATTATTTTTGAGTAAACACTATCTGGGAGACTCTTTTTAAAGTAGTGGAAATGGCTAAAAAAACATTTTGGCTGCTATTTCTAAAAATTTCAGTATGTGGCAAAGTAAATTATTTTACTGAGCCCTAATATATTGAATACGCCTTGAATGGTCCTTTTACATACTGAACACTAGTTGGTGAAATTAATTAATAATTAATTGATTTTACCCTTAATCATTGATATATATATAAATGCAAACACGAACAACCTCACATGGAAACTGTTACTTGTTGCATATGAATATAAGTATTGAGACTCACCTGTTATTCTGGGGGGAGGTGGCCCCGGCATTGAGAATAATGAAAGGATTGTAAATTCGTCAATTGAAGATTGTGAAAACTTGTGTAGACTACTCACTTTTTAACAGGACTTTTTCTTCCGGCTATCACATCTTCAGAAGAAAGGAATCATATCCATGTATTTGCCTCATCCTGATAAACGTTTTGCCAAGCGACTCTACTGCTAGAGTCTGGTACCCTAGAACGGCTTGGGTTCATATGAAGTTTTCAGCGATGTTGATATCCTTCCTTTCTCCCACGCAGAAACTGTTGACAAAATATGGTGTCCACTTATATAAACTTTTCATCTTGTTCCGAAATATTGATTTGGGGCTGGGGAAAATTGTTTCTCAATATTTTTGTGTATTAAGGCGACAAGCTAGCGGAATTTTAAGAACACCGGACAAAATGCTTTTTGTCATTTCTTCCGACTTTACGTTGTGTGCACACATTTCCCTTAGATCGACTTTGCATTTTAGCATTTCGGGCATCTACCAGTCAAATACGGAGATCTATTAATTAACTAGCTGCAGCCATGAAATTGCTGGCCGTAGGCACAAGAAAACTGCACATGGAGACAACATGATCAATGGTCTCATTTTGTTGTTGACATACACGACGTGGTGGGGAGCTACCGTCCTGTTGCGTAACGATCCAGCCGTCTAACCTATGTAATTATGTTGGTAACCATTACATAGACGAATTTTTCCGTGTTGCAGGTGATATTGGACTTGACTTTGAATGTTTGGACATCACTGAAACTAAATTCTGCCACCTCAATTAGGTGAACGAAAAGTTCATCGCAGGTAGGCATTGATCTTGGACTGCTATGATAAACCCTTCTGTTTCTGATTTTAAGCCAGAAGCCATTAGCTAGTGATGGGTAAAGTATTGTCAACATCGGCATTATTCGCTCTCTGGGGATTAGCCATTGAGAGGTTTTGTTGCCTATTATACTGATAATAATAATAATAATAATAATAATAATAATAATTATTATTATTATTATTATTATATTATTATTATTATATATTATAATTATTATTGTTATAATAATAATAATAATTATTATTATTATTATTATTATTATTATTATTATTATTATTACTATTATTATCATTTTTATCATTATCATTATTATTATTATTATTCTGTTTGACTTTTGCTTTATGTCTGTACAAGTTGGCTCCAAGTCTCACCCAGAGACCTCAAGAGACAACAGGTTGGAAGTTCACGTTGTTGTTATGCCTAGTGGGCCATATATTTGGGGGTTTTTTGTGTTGTACTAGTAATGTCTAATACATAAATAAAAAACATTTAAAAACATTATTATTATTATTATTATTATTATTATTATTATTATTATTATTATTATTATTATTATATTATTATATTATTATTATATTATATCATTATTATCATCATCATTATCATTATCATATTATTATTATTATTATGTGTATGCTCAGCGCTATATCGTCCGTGTTTCTTCTTTTTCTTCATCATCATCTTCTTTATCATCGTCTTCTTCATCAACGTCTTCATCATCATCATCATCATCATCATCATCATCTCCATCATCATCATCGTCATCATCATCATCATCATCATCTTCTTCTCCACCTCCTTGTCCTTCCCCTTCTCCTCCTCCTCCTCTTCATCCTCCCGCTGTTCATCTCCATCCACAATTAGTATAGACGTGATGGTGGTGGTGGTGCTGGAAGTATGGGAGAATTATATTTTTACTGAACCCACTGTTTTTGTTATCATTATTCTTGTCGTGGTTCCTGAGTCTTTTTGCTCACCATTGTTATTTTATATAAACTAATATATTTTAGGTACCACCATTCAGGTGTTTTTGAGTCAGTGTGTTTGTGTTTGTGTGTATATTCATGTATGCCCACATACCTGATGTGTGTGTTCAGCAATTCTTCAACCCTTTTATTTACTTTGGATTTCTATGAAGGAAAGATACATGGTCGAATACTAAAAGAATGTTTGAATGAAAGCTTTGTTGTCCATTGCTGTCAAATTGTAGCTCTCCCAATTCATACCTTTCAGGTAAGACATTTCTGATATTCATCATTTTTCGTACGTAATCCATATTTCAAAACCTCTATCCAATTATTTTCACTGTACATCTCGCAGCAGGAACTGCCATTTGCAAACAGCAAATTAGAGAGGAAAATGGAACAAAAAAAAAAGGAGTAAATAGGAACTAAAAAGAAAAAAAAAAGATAATAGAAATAATTTCTAATAACGACTGGTGTCTATTCATTCCGGAATCTCATATATGTGTATTTGTGTGTGGGCGTATATACATGTATGTGTATGAGAGAGAGAGAGAGAGAGCATGTGACATAAAAAGGAAACTGTGTGTGTAAAATTGTGTGCGAGCCTCTGTGTGTACGTATACACCCCCATATATATACATATATACATAGATGAAACTTATGCACAGTTCCCCATACCATTGATCTTTCCAATATAAATACAATAATCATATACACATACACGTGCTAAGCAGGTTTTTCCAGGAGAAAATATCTACAGACAATGGAATTTATCTTGAATATATCCTCCGTTCTTACTTATGTATTTCCTCAATCTCTTGTAAGACTTTGACGGAATTATTACATCTACTTGTACACTTTGATTAGAAAGCAAAACACTGTATAACTAAAGCAGTGAAGCATTGGGCGACTGTCAAACTAAAATGTAAACTGTTGCTTTAGTCAATAAGTTAGCGGGATTGAACTAGGGCTATGCTTATGTGTGGTCTTTCTCCTTGCTAGAAACAGCTGATTAGTGTTCCTTTTCTCACATTTAACTATTAAAATGATATGCATTGGAGTATATAGTTCTGGATGCAGACTTTGGAAATAAATTGAGATACAAATTATTTGAAGTCTTTGATAATACATCGATATAGTTAAATCTGACATTTGGGTCGACATTTACACAAACATCTTTCAGTTGTGAATTGTACGTTAGTTTTAAGCAATTTGTTTATAATTGTCCCTTATTAAAGCGCAAAGCAATGAATATAAAATTCTGGGCATAATGGATAAATGGATAATTGACTAATACGATATTTTATAAAACCGCAAATCTGATATGGACATTTTGTCTCGGTGGATTTAGAGCCGACTATTAGAAGACGGAACGAACACCTTAAAACTTTTTTCTTCAGGGGGAGGTTACTCGGTACAATCAACATCAGTACTTAACGGTTAATAAAATATATTAACCGTTTTTATCCCTGGAGGATAAATGGTAAAGCCGAGCTCTTCGGTATTGAAATCAGAAAAAAATTTTCACTAGAGATATTTCTCGATACGTTATCCAAATTGTCCATTAATTTTAATAGAGTCACTGGACCGTCTCCATTTCGGTAGAAGAGTACATCAAATCTTGAGGATTAACATTTTACAGAACTGCGTAACTCAATGTAAACTCTGAGTTGCTTTCGGATTTCATATTGTGGGAGCAGCTGTATGATACTTTCATTGAACAACTGTCGAATATTTCTCTTTACATTTAAGTGAGGACTACACACACACACATACACACACACACACAGAGCTTATAACCGAGATCATATGGCAATGTATTTGAATACGTGAGACATTGCAAGATCTCGTTAGAGTGTGGTGAATTGTTGCTGATATATACAATTATTTGATGATATTTCTTCAGGAAACTAACACTACACTGTGACATTTAACCTCCATACGACGCCCAAACAATGACCCGCAAATTATGAAGAAAAATGTTAACAATACGCAATAAGGAATTATTATCAGCTCACAAAGTCTAAGTTGTAAGGTCCATATATATCATTATTTTATTATTAATGAGAAACAACAAACAATATATACGTATGTATAATCATATGTATACATATGTATATATATGCACACGCACACACATACATGTATATATAAACACACACAGACACACACTCACGTGCACACGTATACATACGCAGATATATATACACATATATGTAAACAATATTGCTTGATAGATCGATAGATAAATATGTGTACACCTATATGTTTCAGTGTGTGTAAAGCAGCTACATATATATAAATATATATATATATATGTATGTGTGTGTGTGTATGCATATATATGTATATACATATATATATCTACAGATATCTACATTTATATATATGTAACCTTATATATTATATATATATATATATATATGGATATATATATATGATAAATATACATTATAATAAATATCGGAAGCAAGAATTTACAAAAAAATATCGCTGTAAAAAGAGCAGTGAATCGAAGAACAGGAAGCAGTCGCAAAAACAATCATTCTAACAATGGAAAGGCAAGCTTCAACAATATTACTATTATTTGGATGTATTGATTAGGTCTTAGTTTAATATTAAGTCATTAGAGTAGCTAATAAGAAAACCAACGATGCTTTCTATAAAGAAAAATATAGTTTGTCTTGCAGCTACCAAAAAGATATAATATATATTTACATTAGAGCGCACACGCTCACACATACACTTTAACCTACACATACATATACATATACATGTATACGTATATACAGATAAATATAAATGTGTGTTTATATATACAATTATATAATGGCGTTGGCAAATGTAGGTATACAGTTACTTAATATGACTAGAATATTAATTATGTTTCTCAATTACTTTTTTAGTATTAGAATGTATAGCTACTTTTGTCTACCCGAGTATGTTTATAGGTATAAAAATATCGATCGTATAAACACAAATATTCTGTTGGGAGACCTGGTACAAAATATCGTATATCTTTGTTGAAATGCATAGGGTCCTTGCCCTAGACCTATAATCTACAATTGAACCTTATTTTGACGATTGTTCATAAGGCACATCCATAGGGAAACGATTGCATTACTGAAAAATTTCGAAGATCTGAGTTTGAGCGTAAAAACAAAAATGTTTCAACGCATTAACTTGTTTGCTGAAATGGGCACAATTCCTAGCGTTTTGTATTGTATATGTATATGCGTTTGTATGGGTGTGTGTTTGTCATTGCCTGTATCTCACCCCCATAACTGCTTGGCTATCAGTGTTGGTGTGTTTGCGACCCGTTACCTGGCATTTCGGCTAAACTAACAACAGAACAAGTTCCAGCTTAAAAAGCAAGTGCTGGGGTCGAATCATTCTAATAGACATTGAAGGCAGTGTCACAGCATGTATACAGTCTAATGACGGAAAGAAGAAAAGGATATTTAGTTTTATAAAGTCACTAGCAGTATCGCCCGGCGTTGCTCGGGTTTGTAAGGGAAATAACTATATAAGCATTTTTAGAGATGTAAAGTATAATAGCCATCTCAATATGGCTAACCACAAAGTGGGGTGTTACTGTAGCTTTTTACGTTCTGAGATTTAATAATACATTTTTAGAGAGTTACTTCCCTTATATAATAGCAAAAAAATCCATTAAAAATGGGAAAAAATGATGGATTTTTTTTAATCGTAGACTCATCGTAGACGCGCGCTAATACCCAGAAGGACTCGATATGAATCACGAGTATAAGATACCCGCTTTTGGTTAAACTGCACCGCAAAATGTGGGAGTAGTTAGGAATCTAAATCGTAGGAGACAGACACACAACTTCACTTTTATATATAAAGATATCCCCCAAATTATCGCTCTATCTTTCTTTCTATTTGCGCAAATAGAAAGAAAGATACCAGTACCGTTTGTCAAGCGACGGTGAGAAACAAACACAAACGCAGTGCCGCACACAAACACCACACACCACCACACACACACACACACACACACACACCACACACACCACACACATATATTAATATATTATATATATATATCATATATATATATATATATATATATATATATATATATATATTATATATATATACATACACACACACATATCAATGAGCAATCTTCTTTGTTTCTACCAAATCCCCTCAGGTTTTCCTTGTAGCATAGTAGGTGTCACACACAGGTTGGAAAACAACCCTTATACCACACAGTCACGCCTTATATCATAACTATAATTACATTTAGGAATAGAAATTTAACACATAATCATTGAGATCCGAATTTGATATCTGTATTTATTTTCATCTGATCCATTCAGTATTTATGGTTAACATCGACCAAATAGATGCAGAACAACCAACAATAACCATTCAACGTGCAAGTCAACTAATATTAATAAGCTTATTCAAATGGCCTTATATATCTGAATTAATGGTAGGGTATTAATATAATCCCCTAAATTGAATTATTAGCCATTCCTTGAACAACTGTGATAATTGTTTTGCTAGATGAGGGATGTCCGGGAGCTGGAAAGCCAACGAAGCGCAAAGTGTCACGTTGTGTCTATACACAGGCATGTACAAAATTTGCAGCTAATCAGATTTATATATAGTGTAGTATTCTTTTCTATATACAGCTATCTCCGTAACCTGACACGCCATGAAAATAAGATATGTGAATATTTCGTATTTGGAAAGAGAAACATCATATATATAGGCGTAGGAGTGTCTGTGTGGTAGGTAGCTTGCTTACAAACCATATGTTCAGTCCCACTGCGTGGCACCTTGGGGAATTGTCTTCTACTATAGTCTCGGGCCGACCAAAGGCTTGTGAGTGGATTTGGTAGACGGAAACTGAAAGAAGCCCTTCGTATATATGGATAAGTATATATATATATGCGGGTATATATATATATATATATATAAGATATATATATATGTGTGTGTGTGTGTGTGTGTGTGTGTGTGTGTGTGTGTGTGTTGTGTGTGGTGTGTGTGTGTACGTGTTGATGTCTGTGTTCACGTCACCGTAACTTCTCGCTCGGCAAAAAGACCGATAGAATAAGTGCTAGGCTTACAAAGAATAAATCCTGGGGTCGATTTGATTCATCCACTAAAGGCGGTGCTCCAACATGGCCACACTCAAATGACTGAAACTAGTAAGATTGCAAAAGAGTAAGAGTACACAGAAAATTATATTCATAATAATAATATTTCTTTTTTAAACTCCCAAAATTAATTCATAGTTTCTAGATGTACAAAATATTTTGCACACCAGAACATTTCGGGTGCTGAGTCTTTTATAACCATGGCGAATCTATTGCACATATAATGTCCAGACTAGTCGGGCATTGTGTCTTGAGTATAAAAGAATATCTAGATCAGTGATTTTCAACCACATTTTACCTGTAAAAACTAGTTTTGTAATTATTTCTTTTAAAATTCCTATTTTCTTTTTCACACGTCGGATTTTGTAGATTCAATTACATAAACGTTTGAGAATAAGAACTTAATTCTTGTAATGAACACATCTAGAGCAAAGTTTTTTGTCATTTACCCTTAATATACTACTCATGATCGCTAAATTACCATTTTACTAGCGTTGCCCCACCACCACCACCCAAACATTATATATGGATTTCTGTGTACATAGGCGTAGGAGTGGCTGTGTGCTAAGTAGCTTGCTTACCAACCACATGATTGCGGGTTCAGTCCCACTGTGTGGCACCTAAGGCAAGTCTTCTACTATAGCCTCGAGCCGACCAAAGCCATGTGAGCGGTTTTGGCTTCCCTATGTCTTGCTGTAACTAGCAGCTCTTAATAAATTTAATTATTACCTACATAGGAGTCTATATCTACTCTAACTCGAAGCAGTGAGTGGATTTGGTAGACGGAACTGAAAGAATCCCATCGTATATATATATATATATATATATATATATGCATGTATATATGTATGTGTGTGTGTGTGTGTATATGTTTGTATGTCTGTGTTCGTCCTCCCAATATCGCTTCACAACCAATGCTGGTGTGCTTACGTCCCCATAATATAGCAGTTCGGCAAAATGAACCGATAGAAAGAATAAGTCCTGGGGGTCGATTTGCCCGACTACAGGCGGTGCTCCAGTAAGGCCACAGTCAAATGGCTGAAACAAGTAAAAGAGTATATGACACTGCTGGACGTAATATGAACTCCGGTTGACAAACATTGATCGGGAATGTCAGATTTGGCTCCAACCAAAGATACAGCCAGGCTCGAACGACAGAATTGACTAATAGAATCATTCGCCGGACTTTCTGCGAAAGCCACAGCGAAAACATACGAAAGCCAGTATTGATACCAAAGAAAAGCAGTAGCTGAAAGTAACGACAAGTCACAAAATAGATACGAAATCACAACTAATTATAGACACGCCAAAACACACAGGGGAGGATGATGAAATATGAATATGCTTTTGGTTGTGTGTGTGTGAAATAAATACAAAACGACATAGTACTAATCAATTTTTCCAAACTAGACACAATATATTCCTACATAAAACACTCAATATCCTTTTTATAGTATCGCTGATATCATCAAATCAAGGTAGTATTATTAGCTTAAGCATCGATTCATAATTTATATTTGCAACCATAAAACATGAGATAGGAACACAACTAAAAATCGTTGCAAATAGAGAACAAACACAACAAAAAAATCATTAAAGATAAGTTGTACTAATAATATTAAAATAATGGAGCAATAAAACCAATTATATATATATATATACATATATTATATATATATACATATACTGAGGTATGGATTTATATATATATATAATATATATATATATATATATATATATATATATATATATATATATATACACATATATAATTGTATATAATATATATATAGTATATTTATATACAATATATATTATTAATATATATATATATATAATATAATATATACATATATATATATATGTGTATATATTATATATATATAGATATATATCGATAATATATATATATATAACACATCATCAGTATATGTATATATATATATATATATATATATATATATATATATATATATATATATACGTATGTATATATATGCATCAGCTTAACATGTTGAATATTATTGCTATTATTGTTGTTATTATCATTATTATCATAGTCAACACCATCACCATCACCATCATTATCGTTGTCGTTAATAATAATAATAATAATAAGGATAATAATAGAATAACGATACCATCAAAAACCAACAAAAACAACTGCAACAACAAGAACAATAATATCAATAGATATTTTTAGCATTATGCACATACGATATTATTCTTTATATTTTTGTCTAAATATTTAGATAAATGAAATATTTTCCCTTAGGTGAGATTAAAATAGCTGTTGAACACACGCGTATCAGACAAACTCTTATCTCTGAAACTGGAATGTAATCTCTTTTGATTCTTGATTAGTTTTTTCCTCCCATTATATTTCATATTATGACTTTTTATATTTGATTAGTTTTCCAGGCAGTTTCGTTTGCATTATAATACACATAATCATGCTAATGAGTGGAAGAATATGCCATTAGATAAGCGAGATGCATACTGATTCATCGAAAAAATTTGAATGATTTTTAAGCATGTAATTAATAGAAACTTTATTATGTAATAATTGTCAGGAGATTGCTGTCGGAGTAATACATTGGATGGTATGTGAGTGTGTGGGAGTGTGTGTGTATAGTAACACACAGGCGCACCTAAACATATATGAATGCAGTTATATATATATATATAATATAGATAGAGATAGATGATAGATAGATAAGATATAGATAGATAGATAGATAGATGATAGATAGATAGATAGAAGATACAGACATATATATATATATATATATATATAATAGACATATGTATGTACATATATATACAAACATATATATATATATATATATATATATATATATAGATAGATATATATATATACACTCATACATATATGCATGTGGGTTCTGAGTGTGTACGTGCATATTAATGAGTTATAAGTATCTAGAAGCACCTAAAAACGTCAACCTAGTTTTCAGTAGGTACGACAGTGTACAGTTCACAGTGAATTAAACTATAAAGGTAGGAAGATATATTTATCAGATGCTGGTAGGATACTGCATATAGGTATGTAACAAAATCAATAGTAAATCCAACTCTGGGGTGTGTCTCCGGTTGGGAGTATAAAATTTAGACTACAATGGAGATTACCTAACTACGACACTTATTTCGTTAACGCTTGGGAAGTTGCATTAGCAGAAATTGTGGAATTTGGACAACGTGTGACAAAATAGACTCATTTATTCGGATATATTAAACGAGTCCATGAATCTCATTTTTCACAATTTCACCCAAAGTAACGTAGGTCACAAACAAATATAATTCATATCATTCGTCAATAATCCAAGCTTTGGATTAATATCATACGCCAATTGTCCAGGGATTGGTCTTTAAACATGGACCTTGTTATTAGCAATCAAACACCGTAGCCGTTTAGAAATACTTCGTCGAGAAGCAGCATTTTGGGATATAAAATTTCTAGCAATATTTGTATTAACGCACAACGACCTAAATCCAAGTCACCCCTAATCATCCGTGGCAAGAACATACATAGATCTGACGGCAGAAGGATTAATGGAATTTTTCCTGGAATTATGGTGAGACATTGCACTTAATGATTCTATTTCCTACATTCTGAAAGTTGCGAGAAGAGATACCATGGACATCAAGAACGTAGCATCCTTGAAAGAAAATTACCCGAGCTTTCACAAGGCACCCTACCTCTGTATGGGATGCGCTGACAATATTCCCAGCACATATACCTGAGAGACATAACGATTATGTCCAGGACCAAGAGTCTCATTTTGTCACAAATGCCACACAACAATCTAAACATAAATATGTTCCCTTATGGATTTATATGTATTGCTTAAAACCACAATCATCACATATATTCTACTTTATGATATCTAACGAGCTTTCAATTCGAAATGCGCTTGGATATATGGATATGCATACATGCACAAACATCTATATTTAAACACATGTACATACTCATGCGCACACACACAGAAACACACACACTCATACACAGAACCACATATATATATAAATAGATTTACATACACATACATGTATATTTATATATAGTTGTATATATAGGTATACATATAGTCACGCATATATAGTGACTCGATTCCCAGTCCTATAATTATACACCACACACACACACACACACACACACACATATATATATATATATATATATATATATATATATATTATTTATAACGAGGGACAGCTCGTTAGTTTTTGGTAGAAAAAACTGTCCGATTCTAGCAAAAACTAGATAAACGGCAACGGGAAACTCAGAGTAACAGGTTTTGTTGAATTTTCTGCTGCTTTAAATAAAGCATATTACTCTACCACTGGTATTTGAGTACTCTTTTTCCACGTTGTTTCACATTTATGTGTTTACTCCGGTATATATATAATATATATATATATATATATCAGTGTGTATATATATATATATATATATATATATATATATATATATATATATATATATATCAGTATATTTACACAAACTCATGTATGTGTAAAAGTATAGATGTTTGTGTATATATAATGTATAAAGAAATTAATATAGGATAACAGAACTTTAGAAATTTCACTACCAGTGGCCTAGCAAATATAAAGAGTCAATAGACAACATATTTTTAATGTAGAATTAGTGTACATTTAAACACAAATGTGGCGACCTTTAACAGGCAGCCTTACGTGCTAGAAGGGGCAGTCAAATCGTCCAAAACCACATTTCAGTGTAATTTTGAAGGGACTGGTCCTTCTAGCACGTAAACCTGCGTGTTAAATGTTTCCGCTTTTGTGTTAAAATCTACACTAATTATAATGTATAAAGATATATGCATTAAATATATATATATATATATATATATATATATATATTGAATCTAGTATATATTTATATATATATGCACAGATGTATCTGTGTCTGTAGGATTTTGTTTGCATATTCAATGCAAAATTATCTCTTTGTCCCATCATAAGGACATAGGAGCGCTGGCTCTCTTGTATATCCCACACATGCACCCACGCGTACGCACACACAAATACACACATATTCGTACAGGAAGACCAACTCAACTCTAATAGTCTTCACGTATCAAATCTCCAATAGAATTCCGCCCAATATAACAAACGATGACGTGTGTATTTCAATACCGAGAAAAAGAAAGTAACAAGGAGAGTGATGGAGGTAGAGAGACAGAGAGAAATAGAGAGAGAGAGAGAGAGAGAAAAACGAAAGATAGCGAGATAAGAAAATTGAAAGGAAGAGGGGACGTAGGCATATTGTGCTATGTCAATAGTGTGACTCGTATGTCATGTGAGAAATCAACAGCTTTCTCACAAACACAAATTATTTTAGCTTCGCAGCATCTTAATTGTATGGAAGTTGTAAAACGACTAATGCTACATTTACGCTGCATACGGTAGTGCACCTGCGTCTCTTGTATGTGGAACTTGACAGTTGATGAAGCAGAAACGCATTCATTGAAGTGGTTTATATACATCAGTTGGCCCGTCTTCTTTCACTTTGCCGTGGTTTTGTTTCCAGACAACTTGTCGACTAGAGGAAATTTCTCCTCCTTCGCAGCGATTTCGCTTTATTACGAATCGACTTTTATTCAGAGTAGGAGCACGGGGATAATGAAGTTTAATTTTCATGCTTATTCGTTTCTGTGTATACATAGAGGCTTCCGTATACACACACAGACACAAACACATGCACATACAGACACACTCATATAAATTACATATGTATAAAATATAATTGTTTGTGTATATATATGTGTGTGTGTGTATATATATATATATATATATATACATATATATATATATATACACATATATATACATACATACACATATATATATATGTATATATATATATGTATATGTATATATATACATATATATATATATGTATATATATACATATATATCTATATGTGTATATATATATATATATATATATATATGTACATGCATATATAGATACATATATATATATACACACATATATTTATAAATATTTATATACATATACATGAGAGTGTGTGTGTGTATGTATGTATACATATACACACGCACACACACACACCACACAAACACAAACGCACACACATGTATATATGCGTGCGTATACATGTCAATGTTTGTGAGAATATCTACGACTGTTTATTTGTACGCATGCGCCTCGCCTTCATAGGCAAGTATTTGTACAATTGTATGGGTGCTTCCTCGTGGGGTCCTTCTCCCTCCGTCTCTACATCAATACATCTTCTCGATCGGTATCGTTACAGCAGTCTATCAAACCACCAATATAGCGAAAAAAAATACACAAAACGAAGTGAAACATTACATCCGCTTTTGCCTTCTCTTCCATATCAGTGAAAAGGAAAAGAAACGAGAAATTTATAACCGAACCGTTTAACATTTTATTGACTTGGCGGACATCTTTGTCTGTACGTCTACAATATAACAACGGCGATACATTACCGTCCAGGCTGCTCTCATCAGTAAACACATTTCCTAGTTATATCATATGTTATATCGAGTCGGAAGTTTTTCAGGTATATTCATGCGTTAAAATTCATGTCATCGTCGTAAACTTCGCGTCATCATCGTAGCCTCCACCACGGGCGTCGCCGTCGTCGCTGTCATCCTCATCCTCATCATTAGCGTCGTCGTCGTCGTCACCCACCATCATCATCATCATCATCATCATCATCATCATCATCATCATCATCACATCATCATCATCATCATCATCATCATCATCGTCATTATCATCGTCATCATCATCATCATCTTCCTCATCATCATCATCATCATCATCACCACCATCCCCTACCCCTCTTCCTCCTCCTCCTCCTCATCATCATCATCATCAACATCATCATAATCATCATTATCATCGTTGTCTTCACCGTCGTCGTCATCATAAATAATCGTCATCAACATCATCATCCTCATCATCATCATCATCATCATCATCGTCGTCGTCGTCATCGAATCAGGATCTTCATCAACACCATCAACGTTCTTATCATTGCGCGAGAGAGCAGCAGCGCATGCCATCATGGTGAGGCTAGGTTGCAAATATTCGAAGCTGAATATGCCCATCATGGCTAGGCTACCCGTATCATAAGGTTACACGAAACCAATACATCACAACCATACGTGCGCGACATACTGAGTCCATATCAAAGCAAACAGTGCATTACCGTGCATGCGTGGCCCAGCATTTACTTCAGGTTGAGTAGCCCCTTCTGCACAAAAGATCCCTGAATATGAGTTATTTAGGGATGATGGACGAAGCAGGCATGTTCTCACATAGAGTTATTTAAGTACCAGTCACGCACTGGGGTCGATGTTGTCGACTTAATACCTTTGTCTGTCCTTGTTTGTCCACTCTGTGTTTAGCCCCTTGTGGGAAATAAAGAAATAGGCATTTCGTCTATCTTTACGTTCTGAATTCAAATTCCACCGAGGTAGACTTTGCCCTTCATTTTTTCGGTGTTGATAAACTAAGTACCAGTTGATGGACGAAGAAGCCATGTTCTCACATAGAGTTATTTAAATACCAGTTACGCACTGGGGTCGATGTAATCGACTTAATACCTGTGTCTGTCCTTGTTTGTCCACTCAGTGTTTAGTCCCTTGTGGGTAATAAAGAAATAGGTATTTCGTCTATCTTTACGTTCTGAATTCAAATTCCACCGAGGTAGACTTTGCCTTTCATCCTTTCGGTGTTGATAAACTAAGTACCAGCTGTGTACTGGGGTCTATCTAACGCGACTCTCCCCCTTCCCCAAAATTTCTAGCCTTGAGCTTCGAGTAGAAAAAGGATAAGTGCATCGCTGATTATAAGCGAGAGTAGCAGGATAGCATCATAGCCATGTTTTGAGAGGAGTGTTTTAGAGTTTAAATAAATCTATGTAAGAACATGTCATATAAATGATTCACGTATTCTGTAGAATCGTAATACATGGTCTTGAGCATCAGGGATCGCCCCAACTGTCTCCTTATCTAGAAATCCATATCTTAACCACCACCAGGTTTGTTCATCAGCTTCAGTTGATGCTTGCAAGGAAAACATCGCTGTGTATAACTTTCCCTTCCTAGTTTGTAGAGCTGAGATAACGGAAAGCGACGTGTAGGATCAGAGACGTCACGTGAATTCCTGAATTCTGAATTTACCGTTGTCCAATCACATGACTTCAATGGACTAAGCTGTACTCTTCCTGAAGAAGTATCAATAACAGTATTATTATTATTATTATTATTATTATTATTATTATTATTATTATTATTATTATTATTATTATTATCATTCAGTAGGTATATTTTTTATAGCGTGCTTTTCACTTCACTACCGAGCGCAGCTTCTGTGTGCCTTGGGTATGTGCTGTGATTTGTTGTGATGCTCTGATGGTTATTGTATGGAAAGTGTTCTGCGTAGGATGTGTGCAGTGCCTAGTATGCAATTTTCTGTATGTTATATGTGTTTGTAAGTCCTGGTGTTTTTGTTATGTATTTGTCTGAATATTTTTTTATCATGCCTAATCTGCCTAATCATGCCTAATCTGAATATTTTTTTATCATGCCTCATCATTTATATGACATGTTCACACATAGAGTTATTTAAACTCTAAAACACTCCTCTCAAAACACTCCTTATTATTATTATTATTATTATTATTATTATTATTATTATTATTATTATTATTCCCATTATAATCACAAGATCTGAAAATATGGTGAATATATTTTGGACCTGGTTATTTCATTCCTCGGATTTCTCTAACACCTGCTCGAATTCAGAAATGATACCTAATAAATTCAGAACTGTATGTAATTTTCCAGTGTGTCCAAATATAATATTTAGATGAGATACTATAGTCGGCAGAATTTGTGTACCTGGTATATACCTTATAATGTCATATATCATCCAATAACTCAAATCACAGTTTCGCAACTTACGAGGTGTGGTATTTTTGCTAAGATCGGCATTATCAATTAAGTCGGGGAAAAAATATTGCAACACCAGGTGAAAAAAAAACTATCAAAAATATCATATGTGTTCCTTCCCAATGTGCCTCTAATTATCGCATGGAACCAGGACAAAGCTGAATAGATGAACTCATTAAAATGTCATAATGATTCACAAGATATTTTGAAAGAAAAGATTATTCAAATTATGCCCTGTAGTAAAAGAGGTGGAAGCGCAATGCCCCAGTGGTTAGGCCAGGGAACTCGTGGTCGGAGGATCATGGTCTCGATTCCCAGACCAGGTATTGTGTGTTTTTATTGAGTGAAAACACTTGAAGCTCCACGAGGCTCCGACAGTGGGTGGTGGCAACCCATGTTGTACTCTTTCACCCCAAATTTCTCTCACTCTTTCTTCCTGTTTCTTGAGTAACGCTGCGATGGACTGGCTTCCCGTCCAGCTGCTGTGAACACATACCCCATAGAAACCGGTAAAAGAGCACAGAAAAAAAGTATGAAATGGCTGCAGATTTGTATCCAGAATCTGTAGTTTAGCAATTTTTTTCTACTGCCTGGTTTTCGCTTGCTCCAGTAAATAAACAGTTGAATTATGTCTGCTAAACTTTCTTTTGTGTAATTCTATTTTCTTCCTTTAAGAGTTAAATATATATCGAGAGTAGTATTATTTCTGTCTGAAAGGGAAGAAAAAATTCTCAAGAATTTTAAAATAATGAAAATATTTAGAAATACATTTGAATATGAATTTTTTTCAGACTGTAAAAAAAAAAGAAATTCTGAACCTTCATTTATGATATAAATGAAAAATAATAAAACAAACAAAATCGACAGTAATGAAAATGAAATAGAAAAATAAAATTAATATAATTTATACAACAGTAAATGAAAAAAAATCAATTTAATTTTTTTATCAAATTCAATTAACGAAGAAATTAAACAATGTAAAGTAACATGAACATCAGTATACTCTTCCTTCTCCTCTTCCTCCTCATTCTTATACCCATCATCATCTTTAGTGCCATCAGCATCAGTATCCTAAAAAAAAGTACATTACTACGGTCATCATGTGTATCATCATCTTCATTATCATCACTGTGGTGGTGGTGGTGGTGGTGGTGGTCATTAAGGAAACCATTACCGTCATCAGTGTCGTGGTTATCAACATCATTATGAATATCGTATTCGTGGTCTGCGTCGTCATCCCCTTCTTCTGTTCCTTCTCAATTATCATCCTCACATTTAGCATGCATCCTCCTCATCGTCTAAACGCCAACAATACCACAATCATTAGCTTCATTATCAAACCGATTGGACATCATTATCAAATATGCATATTGTTACCACTCATTTGGTTATCGAAATCATGGTTTTCATCAAGATTACCGAAGATATGATCATCCACATCAGAAACATGTAGCAGCAACACCATCGGCAGGAGCAACAGCATCGGAAACAATAACACACACACACACACACACACATACACAATATGGAAATAAGGTGATTGTCTATTCACAATCATTAGAGAATCAAACATTTAAGAATACAATAATGGTGAATGTCTGTAGGATATTTACTCTGCTATGATACGAATCCTCACGTGTTAATTTCCAATCTTGCTGAGAACCCTTTATTATTTCCTCATTGACTCGAAGAAAAATGAAACATTCAGGAAATTCACGAAAACACACCATTAAAATCGTCAACGAAAATTAAGAACGATTCGTGTAATTATGGTCAGCTGGCAGAATTGTTAGCACGCTGGACGAATTACTTAGCAGTATCTCGTTTGTCTGCACGTTCTGAGTTCAAATTCTGCCGTGGTCGAATTTGCCTATCATCCTTTCGGGGTCGACAAATTAAGTAGCAGTTGAGTACTGGGCCCAATGTAATCGACTCTCGCTCCTCTCCCAAATGTCAGGCATTGTGCTTATAGTAAGAAAATTCATTTCCTTAATGTCGGAGAGAAAAATTAACCATTCGCGAAATTCACGAAAACGCACCGTTAAAATCGTTAACGAAAATTAACTACGATTCATATAATTATGGTGTGCTGCCAGAAAAGTTAGCAGGTTAGACGAAATTCTTAGCGGTATTTCGCCCGTTGCTACGTTCTGAATTCGAATCTCGCCGATGTCGGTTTTGCCTTTCATCTTTTAGGGATCGATAAATTAAGTAATCATGAAACACTGGGGACGATGTAATCGATTGTCCCACTCCCCCAAATTCCAGGCCTATGCCTATAATAGAAAGTATCATCATCATCATCATCGTCGTCGTCGTCGTCGTCGTCATCATCATCATCATCATCATCATCATCATCATCATCATTATTATTATTATTATTATTATTATTATTATTATTATTATTATTATTTTTTTTTTTTAAGGCAACGAACTGGCAGATTCGTTAGAACGCCACGCATACTGCTTTGCGGCATGTTGTCCATCTTTACATTCTGGGTTCAAATTCCAGTGAGGAAGACTTTGCATTTCATCATTTCGAGGTCGATAAAATGAGTAATCTACTAGACACCTTCCTCTTAGTTTCAAACATTGCACCTATCGTACAAATGATTATTATTATGATTATTACCAAGGCGGCGAGCTGGTAGAATCGTTAGCATACTAGCCAAATTGCTTAGTGGCATTTCGTTCGTCTTCGCGTTTTGAGTTCAAATACCACCGACGTTAACTCTGCTGTCATACTCTCGCGCTACATAAAATAAGTAATAGTCCACGTAATCGAATTAACTCATTATTATTATTATTATTATTATTAACTCATATATGTATATATATGTATATATAGGTTATGAAAGGTAACGGTGTCAGTAAGACTTAAAGGTGTCAGGTAATGCTGAGTAAGTGCTATGGACAGACTATAGTTAAGCTCCAATGTTGGTGATTCTGCGAATGAGAAGTCCGACGTCTGTCATATATTCAAAATTCGGACAGAATTTATGGGATGACCTGGTAATTCAACTAGATACAATATCCGTGTATATCTCATGTTGAATTCATGTCTGTTTGTATAGAAAATAACAAAAACTGAACATTTTCGGTATTTAAAACGTGAATCAATCACCTGTAGTACAAAAAAAAAAAATGCTTCAGGAAGCTCAAGGAAGATTTTAACCGGAATGTTGTTTTATGGCTATACATATACTGAATTTAAATAGTGATGGATTTGTCATTCACTCTGATTCATCTATATAAAATTGTTCGCATATTACTGTAATCCATTACAGCTTAAACAACAATATTCTCTGGGAAATTTCATCTGAAAAATCTCTCTCAAACTTGTGTAAGTGTTACGTGTTCGTCTCTCTGATAAATTAAAATACCTGTCAAACACTCACATTCAGGTGAATCATTTGATCATGCGCTTCCTAATATCGATTTCTGTGCTTCTCCAGACCAATTAACATGGCATTCGGTCAATTTGAATCCGAGGAATAATTCTGTGCAATGTATTCTTCGTTTGTGTGGCAGTTGTATTCCAGCTGAGTGAAACTTTTCTGAATTTTCTGCCAAGGGGCGAATGCAGACATCTCTATTATTCGATTGTTTCCTTTCTATTGACTAATGTAATTAATTAAGCTACAGAGTCGTTAGTCGTGTGTTGTGTGAGATATAATTGTTTATAAAGTTCTGGTAAAGATGTTACTCCTACTGGAAATACCGGCATTTTTACACGACAATAAATCCTAGTAAATACCTGGCCGTTAAGATTGACATGTCCGATTTTTAAGTGAAAGTTTATTTTATTTTATCTCAACAGAAAAGCAATCAAAAATATGCACCTAAATTATCAACACATGAACATAATTTTTCCATTCTATCGGTAGCTTAATCATGCCGGCAGCGAATGTTTCTGGGGAGCAAGAATGTGATGAAATCACGAAATTCTGTTTTTTTCATCTTTTTCAGATTTGAAGTTTTTTCCTTGCAAAATTTGCCTTGACTGGAAAACGTGATAGTCAGTTTCTGTGTATGTTTGGCCCCCCGAACATCACTTGACAACAGATGCTGGTGTCTTTACGTCCCCGTAACTTACCGGTTCGGCAAAAGAGTTCCGATAGAATAAGTACTAGGCTTACAAAGAATAAGTCCTAAGTTGCCAGAAATAACTCTCTTTACTCTTTACTCTTTTACTTGTTTCAGTCATTTAACTGTGGTCATGCAGGAGCACCGCCTTTAGTCGAGTAAATCGATCCCAAGACTTGTTCTCTGTAAGCCTAGTACTTATCCAATCGGTCTCTTTTGCCGAACCGCTAAGTTATGGGGACGTAAGCACACCAGCATCCGTTGTCAAGTGATGTTCGGGGGCCAAACAGACACACAAACACACACACACACACAAGCATATATGTATATAATATATATACACACACACATATTATATATATATATATATATATATATATATATATATATATATATATATATATATATATATACAAATTAGTAATAAATGGCACAACTAAGTACCGATATTTACTGGAAATAGCGAACGTAAAAATACGATGCTAATGTGTAGCTTCACCGCGTATGTATTAGTAAAAATGCGTGTGTGCAACAAAATAGAGAAAAAAAACCCGTCTTACCTCCAGGGAGAACATCTGAAAGATGAAACACCCGGAAAATGGATAATGTGGTACCTGCAGGTTTCAGGTTTTGCAAGATATGTCTCTCACCCACATTTTGCTTTACCTTCTTCAGCCAAACATATACCAAGACGAAATCTACGATGCTACCACATTAATACTAACACACTCGACTGAAATACGGAACGCTAACAGTACGAGAAACGGTGAAGAAGTTTCAAAATATCAGTAATGCAATACAAAGTATTGCCTTCCAGTAAAAAGTAGCCCGTGAGGGAAAAATACACAAATTAGTAAATAAATGGCACAACTAAGTACCGATATTTACTGGAAATAGCGAACGTAAAAATACATATATACGACGGGCTTCTTTCAGTTTCCGTCTACCAAATCCACTCACAAGGCTTTGGTAGGCCCGAGGCTATAGTAGAAGACACTTCCGCAAGATACCATGCAGTGGGACTGAACCTGGAACAATGTGGTTGGTAAGCAAGCTACTTACCACAGAGCCACTCTTAACTAGTACATTTCATATAATACCATTTCAGCAACATGAAATTCTCACAAGTCCATAGACATACAAACTTAGATATATGTGTATGCATCTATGTATTACTATGTGAGTTTTATGAAAATGTGTATATACAATTTCAAACTTTAATGGGGAAAGCTAATGACTTCAACATTTATTCTGACTAGTAAAGGACACATAATACTCGAAATCACTGCTAGTAAGGTGGCTTTGTTAAGTTTTAAGTGGTATAATTATAAGGCGGCGAGCTGGCAGAAACGTTAGCACGCCGGGCGAAATGCGTAGCCGTATTTCGTCTGCCGTTACATTCTGAGTTCAAATTCCGCCCAGGTCGACTTTGCCTTTCATCCTTTCGGGGTCGATAAATGAAGTTCCACTTACGCACTGGGGTCGATGTAATCGACTTGATCCCTTTGTCTGTCCTTGTTTGTACCCTCAGTGTGTTTAGCCCCTTGTGGGTAGTAAAGAAATAGGTATAATTATAGGCAGCAGTTACACACTAGGATAAATTTTATATCTTACGATAAACTTGGACAATTTTTGCATCGCTGTGCTCTCAGATCAAAGCCTCGTAATGGCGTGGATTTCTTTAAATATGACTGACACCAGCATCTCTCTATATATAAACGGCAGTTTGTCTGTGTGTGCTTCTGTGTGTCTGTTTGGTTGTACCCTCACCCTGACCACGGCTTTCAACCGATTCTGATGAAACTTGACACACACATAGCCCAATGTCATAATTCAAAACTAACGCAGCGAAAATTTTGAAAAGTTCCCCCAGTTCTGAAAAAGATCGATAAATTCGACATGGGGTCGACAATCAGAAACACAAACCACTGATGGTCTAGGGGACGCAACTCGACCTTTTTAACTATTAAAAAATTTACCATCATTTTTTTCCCCATTTTTTTGCTATTTTTTGGCTATAACTCTCTAAAAATGCTTTATAGTTATTTCCCTTACAAACCCGAGCAACGCCGGGCGATACTGCTAGTTTCAATATATATGTACGTGCAGCAATATTTTTTTAAGATATGATCGAAACATGAGTGTTATTAGCACGCGGGTATCGAAGAGCTATCTCTCAAGGAAGTTTTAGGTCTAATGATTAACATCTTCAGAAAAATAATTAAAGTTTATTATGCAGGCAATTACTTTTTATAACTATTACTATTTTCATTCTTTCCTGATTTTCTACTGGAACTCTTCTTCTTCTTCTTCTTCTTCTTCTTCTTCTTCTTCTTCTTCTTCTTCTTCTTCTTCTTCTTCTTCTTCTTCTTCTTCTTATTATTATTATTATTATTTTATTATTATTATTATTATTATTATTATCATTATTATTATCATTATTATTATCAGTATTATTATCATTATTATTATTATCATTATTATTATTATTATTATTATTATTATTATTATTATTATTATCATCATCATTATTATCATCATTACTACTACTACCATTACTGCTATTACTACTACAACTACTACTACTATTAGTGCATTTTTCTGGTTTGCGTTTCTTTTAATTATTAAACTGAATCTTGAATCTGCTCTGATCTGAATTTTACATTTGAAATGACTTTCAAAAATGATAATTTTGTGCATCGTTTCAGAATAGTTTCAACACTAATTAATTACTAAAGAAAATTTGTGTTACATTATTAACTGCAATATTTTTTTTTATATTCGTTAAACTTTTCCTTTTAATTTTTATTACTTTCTGCGTTACATTCTTCTTCTTTTTTTATTTTAATTTAATTGTTGTCTGGAATAATTGCAATATTTTTTTAGCTAATTTGCATCAATATTTTCTTGATTTTTTTAACGATGCTACTTTGAGTGATATTAATTTCAAAATAGTTTTGGCGGAATTTACGTTTTCGTTTTTATTAATTTTATTTGTGAATCATTTCCAGTGCAGTACACTTCATTCTACTAACCATTGAACGGTTAAGAAGGGACGAAGCTTAATGTGACAGTCAAGGAGACAGAATAAAGCCATTGACCTTTTAACTTTCTGTAAACAGAGCACAGATGGCCAGGTAAATAGGTTACTGGGCAAACAGTTCTCTGGAAAAAGGAAAAGTATTTTTAATTTAATTTCTTGTCTCTTTTACATTTATACAGGAACGAACAACAGGTTAATAATCGGTCATTTTTTGGTACATGGACACGAAAATGGAGACATAACACCTACAACGCCTCCGACGAAGACGGTGTTACTTTGAGAACAGACCATTGGATATTATGTCCCCATGTATAATGTCTATGTGTCAAAGAGAACTTGGAAAACAATTATCGGCATGCCTATTATTAAAGATTCGTCTTGCCACACTTCAATAATATAATTTGTTGTTATCAGCTGTTTCTTATCAGATTCTATTCGTATCAATTATGTATAATTAAGTTAATTATTATTTCTTACATATAGGTGAGGTAAGAATATTATTGGCAAACAATTAATTCCACATCGATACTAGCATGGTACATTATTCTATCGATAAACGTAAGTTGAAAAACGTGATTTTTGTGAGGAAACCTAAGTTTACACTTGAAAACTTATTAACAAAACTTATAAAGAAGATACTAGCCAATACTGGATCACAATCCTTGTTCTAACCATTCTACCAAATCACAAACCGATAAGAAACGATATATTCTAAATTAGGTGAAGGCCAATAAATTTGAGTGGAGGTGATTAGTAGAAACCATTGAGCATATTACTTGATGTATAATTCCTTTGAAAACTACGAAATAATGAAAGCCAAATTTGACATCGGCAGGATTTGAACCTATAGATTAAAAGGCTGGAACATTCACGACAAACCATTCCTTTCTCCTATTTATTAATGATTCTTTCACTAATATCTATTATTCGAATGCTTTGCGTTAATATTTTTACTTCACTTACTAGGTCTCAAGACTAAAAAAATACTTTTAAGTGATTAATTCTGGTTATCATTGTATAAAATGCGTCACATGATACAAACACACTTCCATGATTACTACCGGCTAACCAAACACCTACATAACAAGTAGATGAAGGTAAGCTTACCAAAGTGTTAAAGTAGAGATGATGCACACACACACACACACACACACACACGCACACACAGATGTTAGATCATTTCAAAATGTGAATGACACGTTTATTTAGAAATGAATATTTCTAAATATTGTTAATGAACATTTCTAAATATTCTATATGAATATTTCTAAATATGCATTGCTCAAGGCTCAAAATCCATCCATCTCTCTACGAGCCATCAAAGAATACCTGTTGACAATTAGATTTCTAGATACGCCGGGATTACCTCTAGCAACATTTATTAATAAAAACCAAAAAGTACCCTCTGGATACTGTATTTGATAATATGGTTATGTTGGAATTATCACAGCTCCAATTTCTTCGCCCAGAGATTTGCTCTCCTACTTGCCCTCTTCCCGAACCCTCCACTTCCTGTTCCGCTTCTGGCTCCCTCTCTTACCCTTTCCCAGTATTTTACCGGCCCTTCCTTGATATCCATCTCTATCAGTGCTTTTTTTGTATGTCTGGTCAAGGGTGGAACCAATTTTTGTTAGATTTACTGGAGTTTGCTCTCCCTCTCTTCCTCATTCATATCACTCCTGTCTCCGAAAGGGATCTGTGACTGGGAGATAGTCATATATGGAATGTCTTTGAGCATACATTCCCTGGATGTTTGTCTGGATCTTCTCACCCTTCCATTCTCTCCTCCCTCCTATCTGTTCCTTTGCTTCCCTGCTGCCATCTCCACCATAGTCCAGCAGGTGTATGCCTAATGTGACTCATAGAATATCAACTCGTTTACATTTGTTTCTAAACAAATGACACAAAAACATTTGAATCAGAAACTGGGAAGTTCCAAATTGGAAAGCCTTTCTCCACATGACTTATCAATATAAATTGCTACAGTCGTCAGCTGTCAGAAAACCATCAGCTGGAGTATATCAGCGTTTCGCACATATTTTGCGCCATTGAAGAGTGAGGCCAATGGAAGCACTCCGTCGGTTACGACGACGAGGGTTCCGGTTGATCCGAATCAACGGAAGAGCCTGTTCGTGAAATTAACGTGTAAGTGGCTGAGCACTCCACAGACACTTGCACCCTTAACGTAGTTCTCGGGGATATTCAGCGTGACACAGAGAGTGACAAGGCCGGCCCTTTGAAATACAGGTACAACAGAAACAGGAAGTAAGAATGAGAGAAAGTTGTGGTGAAAGAGTACAGCAGGGATCACCACCATCCCCTACCGGAGCCTCGTGGAGCTTTAGTGTTTTTGCTCAAATAAACACGACGACGAGGGTTCCGGTTGATCCGATCAACGGAACAGCCTGTTCGTGAAATTAAGTGGCTGAGCACTCCACAGACACTTGCACCCTTAACGTAGTTCTCGGGGATATTCAGCGTGACACAGAGAGTGACAAGGCCGGCCCTTTGAAATACAGGTACAACAGAAACAGGAAGTAAGAATGAGAGAAAGTTGTGGTGAAAGAGTACAGCAGGGATCACCACCATCCCCTACCGGAGCCTCGTGGAGCTTTAGTGTTTTTGCTCAAATAAACGCTCACAACGCCCGGTCTGGGAATCGAAACCGCGATCCTAAGACCGCGAGTCCGCTGCCCTAACCACTGGGCCATTGCGCCTCCGTAGTGAGGCTAAACAGCATTAGAGAATGGAAGCGATAACATAAAATGTGCAAAGATAAACTGTATTTCAGAACTGAGTATTTGCCATTCAGCAAGAAAGAACTGCAACTGAAGAGATAATCTAACCTCGAGAGTTTCTAGAGACATCGAATTATTTTCTTGACAAAATATCTCGTAAGTCATTTGTCATTAGTCTCCTTTCATTTATTCTATATATTTTGTGATATCTAAAAACACGCAGTTCAGGGCTACATTATTTACACACAAATACACACACACACACACACGAACACACACACACACACACACACACATCTAGCAGAAACGTTAGCACGCCGGGCGAAATGCTTAGCGGAAGTTCGTCTGCCGCTACGTTCTGAGTTCAAATTCCGCCGAGGTCGACTCTGGTTTTCATCCTTTCGGGGTCGATAAATTAAGTACCAGTTAGGCACTGGGGTCGATGTAATCGACTTAATCCATTTGTTTGTCCTTGTTTGTCTCTCTGTGTTTAACCCGTTCTGGGTAGTAAAGAAATATATACATGTATGTATGTATGTATATTATATATATATATATATATATATATAATAGACATATTGAGCAAACTTATCAGTAGTTTATCCAATGAAAACTGGAACAACAGTCGCGGAAATTTGCTACTAATGTAATACGTAATGACCAGGTAAGTCTTCAGCTTCACCAACCACATTGTAATGGGTTCACTCCCACTGCGTGTCATCTTGAACAAGTGTCTTCTACTATAGCCTCGGGTGCAGCGAAAGAAGCCTGTTGCATATATATATATATATATATATGTGTGTGTGTGTGTGTGTGTGTATGAGAGAGTGGGAGGGGGAGAGAGAGAGAGAGAGTTCGTCTTTGTATCTGTGTTTGTCCGCCCACCATCGGCTAACAACAGACGTTGGTGCGTTTAAGTCATATTAAAATTAATGGGTCGGCAAAACAGCCCACTAGAATAAGCTGTAGTCTTATAATGAATAATTCCTGGGTGTTGATTTGTTCGACTACGACGCATTAAGTCGTTGCTCCAGCATAGCCGCAATCAACAAACTGAAATAGGTAAAATAGAATATATATATGCGTATATATAAACTTTATATATGTATGTATATATATGCTTGTATATATGCGTATAATTAATACATTATATATATATATATATATATATATTAATATATATATATATATATATATATATATATGTACATACATACATACACGCATATATAGTATTACAGAATAATAGGATACACTGCACTTTTACTCTGTATAGTATTCTAGCAGGAACACATTACAGACCGATCGTCCGTACGAATGAATATTTAGGAATTGTCAACAATGAACTGGATAATTGATCATCAGAGACTATGTTAATTCGTTATGATTTCTAATTATGTGTCGGTCACTGAAGAAACGAAATACGAAGAATTTGTCTCCGTACTTGCTTTTGTTCTTCACAAAAGCAAGTACGGAGAATGCTGTAATCTAAGCCTCTTTGTTGTACTGGATCTCACAATAAAGGACATTTGGTATTCGTACATTATTGAGCAGCAAAATTATACGGTAATTTTCGCCCATGTGCAGCATATTCTTTCACTTACGCATACGTATGTATGTGCTTAATATATAGGTGCATGAGTGGCTATAGGCGCAGGAGTGGCTGTGTGGTAAGTAGCTTGCTTACCAACCACATGGTTCCGGGTTCAGTCCCACTGCGTGGCATCTTGGACAAGTGTCTTCTGTTATAGCTCCGGGCCGACCAATGCCTTGTGAGTGGATTTGGTAAACGGAAACTGAAGGAAGCCTGTCGTATATATGTATATATATATATATATATATATATGCGTGTGTGTGTGTGTGTTTGTGTGTCTGTGTTTGCCCCCCCCTAGCATTGCTTGACAACCGATGCTGGTGTGTTTACGTCCCCGTCACCTAGCGGTCGGTTCGGCAAAAGATACCGGTAGAATAAGTACTTGGCTTACAAAGAATAAGTCTCGGGGTCGATTTGCTCGACTAAAGGCGGTGCTCCAAAAACGGCACCTTCTGTCTGTCGATCTGTCTATTACCATATTGCTGTCCACATCAGTAAACCAATCTTGACGAAATATGTGCGTATTTGTTCACCCATATCCAGTTCAATTACAGGATAATCTGATTTCAATACAAATCTGTAATAGGGCCCCTAGTAGGGTTGGGCTATTATTTGATAAAATGAGAAGGGTGCAAAGTGTGTTAGTTTGAGTGAAATGTAGTAGCATATTTCGTGTGGGTGATATCAGGGAAGGGCAGAATAGCATTGTGTAAGTAACAAATATGGAGTGGCAATGAAGTGGTAACGTTAATTCTGCTGTTATTCACGGATATACACGCAACGCTGCACATAATTTCGTAAATACATAGATATATGCATACAAACACACAGCTATCACTCACACAATCACATACACATAGCTAGCTTTTAAAATGCCGAGGAAGGGAAAGTAAGGCGGTGTGAGTAATACACACTGTTAAGGAGAGTGTGGGTAAGTGACTTTTCAGCTGTCCGTCGCAGAAACACACTCACACGCATACATATATATATATATATACATCTATACACACACACACACACACACACACACACACACACACACACATATATATATATATATATATATATATATATATATATATATATTTATATATTATGGCTGCCTCCTCGTTATCGAGTACGGTCATTGCACGAAGCTTAACTGTTACTGGTGCTGTGATCGAACGTGACTTTTTAGCACAGCTAAAGATCTTCAATGACTTGTACAGAATTGGCAGCGAAAACATTTAGCGGTAATAGCCGGCTGTAGTTGTTATTGGGCTTCATGTACCTTTGCATGTCGTTTAAGCCCTCCTGCTGAATTACACTCTCTTCCACATGCCCGACAGATACGATTAGTATGGTGTGTTACACCACCACCAGTTGCTTTATGACTGCGAAGATGTCTCTTGAGTCATATATATATATATATATATATATATACATGCATACATACATGGATACATACATACATACGTTCATACATACATACATACATACATGTCTCTACTATACATATATACATTTCTATATGCATACATACGTACATACATATCTCTACTCTACACCAATTTAAACTCTTCATTACCAGCGTGTATGTCTGCAACCGGGTGCGCATTTCAATGCGTGTGTTTCACGTCCTATAACTGTCCGTCTCTGTACTTTTTTAGGGTCCTTCCCTTTGCTAACATAATAAAAATTCTTGCGTATGATTATCTGACTTATATTTTGGAATGCTTCTGTACTTCTGTGCAAGTTATATATGCGTCACCACTAAGAAAGGAAGAAAAATAGAAGAAAAAACTGTAATTTTGATATCATTTAATATCGTAACAGTTTAGAAATTGTTGCCTCCAAACCACAAACGATAAACTATTTCTGTATTTAAAAAAAAATTTTTTTTTTTGATAAATCAATACACACATTGTTTATCATTTCCAAAATTAATTTTCTGGCATTTCCTTCATTTCAACAATCTCATTCTGATTGTTTTCGACACAACATGTGAGTCATTCGGATTCTAAGAACAGTTCAAGCTGTAAATCTTTGCACCTCATGTATTCATAATGTATGAAATTGCTTGCTGATATTCACGATGTACAATAGATTTTATATGTTTATTATTCTATATAGAACATTTATTCAATATACAGCTATACAAATATATATGAGACATTGTCATGTCGCTCTTTCAAATAGTTGTGCCGGATGCAGGTAGCAAAATGGAGAACTTTTGACGAGATCAGGTGTGCTTTTCTCATTATCTCTCAATGTTTCTCGACACAATGAAATATAGTATATATTGTGTAGCATCATTTATTCCTGACCGGTAAATTATATATCGTAAATATGCTATAATGAGGGTGTGTATATGTGTCAGTATGTGTGAGTGTATTTGTCAATGTGGCCGTGTTTGTCCCCCATCACACTGGGAAACCGGTGTTGGTGTGTCTACGTCCCTGTAACGTAGCGGTTTATGACAATGTTACGATAGATTAACTATTACGTTCTACAGTAAGAAGACGCTGGCGTCGATTTGTATCGGCTAAAATCCTCTAAGGTGGCGCTGCAACATGACCGCTGTCTAACCAATGAAGCGAATAAAAGATAGCGAATGCCACACATAGTCAGAAAGAACGGATTTGTTCGAGCACCAGTGAGTAATATTTTAATAATACGTAATATATTCCTCCGAGGATGTGATATGTGCATGATATCTCTTGTTTCCCACCGTATAAAAATTCGAAATATGGACTGCTCAGACATTACTCATACATTGTAATTCATATCTATTTTGCAAAGAGCAGTTGAAATCATTAGCAATTATCAATTCAGTAGACCAATATATATGCAAATTGCCTTTGTAGAATTCTTGAAAAATCTGTGTATTATAGGTCGTATGTTTAATTACTCACAGACGGTAAAACGCTGTCGGCATTCACAGATTTTTACAGTGTTATCTAAAACAGAAGAGATACACCCTCCTGATAATCTTTACTGACAATAAGAGAAAACTTTCTGTAGATCTTCCGGGCATTCTGTTTCAGTCTCCTTCGGATACTTGTCTACATCTTCGCTTACTGTTCCCAACGCAACAATTATTATAGGAAAAACCCTTACTGTTCGCATGATCCAAATTCTTCTTATATTCTAGGAAGGGCCTTCACTATTAGGATGCTCCAGTTTTCTTCCAATTTCTCCAAATTCTTCTTCTTCTTCTTCTTCTTTTCTTCTTCTTCTTCTTCTTCTTCCTTCTTCTTCCTCTTCTTCTTCTTCTTTCTCCTTCTTCTCCTTTCTCCTTCTTCTTCCTCTTCTTCGTTCTCTTCTTTTTCTCGTCTTCTCTTTTTCTTCTTCTTCTTCTCTTTTTCTCTCTTCTTCTTCTTCTTCTTCTTCTCTCCTCTTCTCCTCCCTTCT
>NW_021833746.1:2500-45000 GCF_006345805.1 Octopus sinensis
TATATATGTATGTGTGTGTATATATATGTATGTGTGTGTATATTTGTCTGTGTGTGTGTGTATATATATATGTATATGTGTGTGTGTGTGTATATATATGTGTGTATATATATATGTGTGTGTGTCTCTGTGTGTGTGTATATATATATATGTGTGTGTGTATATAGATTGATAGATAGATATAGATATATATGTATGTATAGTTATCTATCTTGCTCTATATATGTCAATGAATAATATATATAAGGTTTGTGAATAAATTATGTAATTCTGTATCATGTGATGCATTGATTCAATGTAGTTGTCTTTATTTCTTTTTAACTATATATCATCATCATCATCATCGTCGTCATCATCGTCCACTTTCCATGCTCGCATGGGTTGGACGGTTTGACTGAGGGCTGGCGAGCCAGAAGGCTGCACCAGGCTTCCAATCTAAATCTGGCAAGGTTCCTACAGCTGGATGCCCCTTGTGTACTGGGTATTTTTTACGTCAAGGCGTAGGTGTAATACACATACCTATTTTTTTATTACCCACAAGGGGCTAAACACAGAGGGGACAAACAAGGACAGACATAGGTATTAAGTCGATTACTTCGACCCCAGTGCGTAATTGGTACTTAATTTATCGACCCCGAAAGGATGAAAGGCAAAGTTGACCTCGGCGGAATTTGAACTCAGAACTCAGATTGTTGAAGAAATCGATAATAGGGTCCCTGGAAGGGATCCTTATATATAGCCAAGGAAAATAACCCCTTCATTTTCCTAATGCATTTGGTATAAATCAAATTGAGTATGCTTATATCTTAGTATTTGAACTGTTAGAATTATTTTCACCATTTATTCAGTATAACCCTTAAACAAGTAACTAGTATTTTCGTAAACAATAGATCCACTTATTTCAGTTAGTTATTTATTCACGAATATAACAACACTAGCACCCCATGTTCTCTGGGAACGCACAAAAGGCCTTTTCAGAGTTATTTATTTTGAATTGTTATTATCTCATATCTCTTTATCCTGTTATTACGTAACATGCTTCGCGATTTTAGTATACATACCTTATTAGTATTTCCTCCTATGTTCTATATACTCTGGGAACGCATTAAGGCGCTTTTCGGGGTTACTTTCTTTGAATTCTTACTATCGGGTAACTAATTTCATGGTATTACGTAACTGTCTTCACAATTTGGGTATTCATAACTTATTGAGAATTCCTAAAAGCAAGATCCTGTGTAAGACAGTTTGGTATTCTCTGTAAATGCACAAAAACCGTTTTAAGGCCTACATACTTTGTATTGTTGATATTGGATTAGCGAAACAATTATGAGAACGGAACCAAGGGATAAGCCCAGCTTTCCCGGAAATTACTGGGTGCGTCAGCTAGTACATACATATTATGGATATTAATCAACCCTTTTGACTACGTCTTTACTTCTATCTTAAAAATCTTTGCTGGACATTGTTGTAGAGCTGAAAACGAGGTTAATTTCTACTCTTCTCCTCTGGAAGTCATCTGCTCGTGATACCAGAGGGCGCACACTCTCCTACCCTGATGTAATCTCCAGGGATACAAGCATCAAGCAACAGGACCTCCGTAGTGCTATGATGGACCGTGAAGTCTGGCGTAACATAGTAAATTCCATTGACTCAACCACGACCACGGTCGAACAATGAAATGAATGACTTCTATCTTTCTATTCTTCATAACCCTCTTCTCACACATTTTCTATCTCTTTCGTTCTCCCTCCTTGGCTTCTTTCTCTCTCTCTCTCTCTCTCTCTCTCTCATTGGCACATTCATTCCCCTAACTAAGGCCTCTCTTTGAATAGCATTGTGTTTATTCCTACCCAAATTTGAATATCTTCCTCACTGCTTTGGCAAACTACTACATTGTCCATCTTTTATCTGGCCTATGCTGTTGGCATTGCTGTTGTTACAATCGATTTTATGTAGCAGTATGCATGCCTTTCTGTTTGTATCTTTCCTTCACACCTTGCCTTTGTTCTTTTGGTTATTTTCTCTCTATGACATTGTAAGCCCCTCCCACTGACAGCATTTATAACAATAACACTCTCTGTTATAAAGTGCACTGCAGTTACCAAGTGGCAATTAAGTCCAGCTGTACATGAAAAATGCAAGATCTTTTCAAGAATCAAGATTTCCCCAAAACTGACATGCCATTAAAGGAAAAGGACTCACTTACTGTACAAGGGAGGAACCAAAAGAAATTGGAAATTTGTGGTACTTGTTCCCCGTGCTAGTAGGGTGCTAAGAGTACCTATTTCCTTACTACCCACAAGGGGCTAAACACAGAGGAGACAAATAAGGACAGACAAACGGATTAAGTTGATTACATCGACCCCAGTGCGTAACTGGTACTTAATTTATTGACCGCGAAAGGATGAAAGGCAAAGTCGACCTCAGCGGAATTTGAACTCAGAACGTAACGGCAAATGAAATACAGCCCAGCATTTCGCCCGGCGTGCTAACGATTCTACCAGCTCGCCGCCTTTGGTGCTAAGAGTACCATCCGAGCATGATCGTTGCCAGAGCGGCTAACTGGCTTCCGTGCCGGTGGCATATAAAAGGCACCATTCAAGCGTGATCGTTACCAACTTTGCCTTACTGGCACCAGTGTCGGTGGCATGTGTAAAAAGATTCGAGCTACATCGTTGCCAGTACCGCCTGACTGGCCCGTAAAAGCACCCACTACACTCTCGGAGTGGTTGGCGTTAGGAAGGGCATCCAGCTTTAGAAACTCTGCCAGATCAAGATTGGAGCCTGGTGCAGCCATCTGGTTCGTCAGCCCTCAGTCAAACCGTCCAACCCATGCTAGCATGGAAAGTGGACGTTAAATGATGATGATGATGATGATGATGATTTTATTCACTTTGTTTTACATGTTCTGCACCCATGTCTAATAATGTGAAGACATGTGGCCTAGTGGCTAGGCTGTTGTACTTATGATTGCTAGATCATGGGTTCAATTATCTGATTGGGTAGCATGTTGTGGTTAAAATGATGCAAAGTGCATTGTGACCAGCGATGTGTAATAATATCTAATAGTCTGGTCGTTCCCTCGATTATGTGATGTCATCAGATAAATATACAACATAAATTCTTGATTTACCAAAAAATTATCGCTTCCTGCCGATTGGATGAATGATAATTGCCATGATAATTAGCAAAATGACAATTAAGATCAGCTTCAGCTGAGAATATATATATATACTCTTTTACTCTTTTACTTATTTCAGTCATTTGACTGCGGCCATGCTGGAGCACCACCTTTAGTCGAGCAAATCGACCCCAGGACTTATTCTTTGTAAGCCCAGTACTTATTCTATCAGTCTCTTTTGCCGAACCGCAAAGTGACGGGGACGTAAACACACCAGCATCGGTTGTCAAGCAATGCTAGAAGGACAAACACAGACACACAAACACACACACACATATATATATATATATACATATATACGACAGACTTCTTTCAGTTTCCGTCTACCAAATCCACTCACAAGGCATTGGTCGGCCCGGGGCCATAGCAGAAGACACTTGCCCAAGATGCCACGCAGTGGGACTGAACCCGGAACCATGTGGCTGGTTAGCAAGCTACTTACCACACAGCCACTCATTCAACAATCAGGGAGTCTCCATTGCTGACATGCCATTACAGTGGGAGAAGACGGGAGGGGGGGCACATGTCCATCTGTGGCCACTCAGTCTGATTCATGCTTGAAAGTCTCTGACACAGGTCAGGCACTGGTCTGGTGGTCTTTTGGGATTGAAGGCAAGGAGGTGACTCCAGACTGGCCTTGTCCACATTTACTTTGTGCCCCTTGCAATCCTGTTGTGTTTAGGAGAGGTGCCCCCCCCACCAATGAAAGATGTACTACAAGTAGTGGTAGTGGTGATGATGGTGGTGGCGGAGGTGGTGGTATGCTAGGAGTGGTAGTAGCTTGTTTATAGTAGTGTGAGTAGGTGGTGGATGGGGGCGTGGTAGTGATGGCGGTGGTGGTGGTGGTATGGGTGTTTGCTGTAGTATGTAGCTGGTAGTGGTGGTGCTGTTAGTGGTAGTGGTGTGGTAGTTTGTAACCCATAAGTATGTATTGTTATGTTGATTGTAGTATGTAGGTGGTAGTGGTGGTAGTGCGTTTGTAGTAGTATGTACATGACATGGTGGTGGTGATGGTGGTGGTGTTGGTGGTGGTGGTGGCGGTGGTATTAGCAGTGGTGTTGGTGGTGGTGTTGGTGGTGGTGTTAGTAGTGATGTTGGTGGTGGTGGTGGTGGTGGTATGTCAATATTTCCTGAATAACACATCTTTGAAAGAATGTTTATTTTAGACCAGCTCACATCTGCCATCTTACTGTCACACACAGACAGAGAGAAGGGGCTGGGGGCGCGGGGGGGAGGGGGCTTAGGGGGTGGGCTGGTGGTGTGCAAAAGCTGTTGTGTGGTTAGGTTACCTTGTTCCTCATCTACTACAATAACCCCCCCTCTCATCCTTGGTCCCCTCTTTGTGTGTGTGTGTGTGTGTGTATGTACATAAACTCTGATTGGGTCATGTGACTACCACCTAGTGTCAGGAACAGCTGGGATGGGTCCTTGGTTAGGTCATCTTGCTCTATATGCATATATGGTGTGTGTGTGTGTGTTTGTATATGCAGGTATATGTGTATGTGTATCTATATTTGTCTATCTGGCTTCACACATGCATGCACACACACACATCTCTTTCTCTCTTTCTCTTTCCATATATATATATATATATATATATAATAATATATATATTACTCTTTACTCTCTTTTACTCTTTTACTTGTTTCAATCATTTGACTGCGGCCATGCTGGAGCACCGCCTTTAATCGAGCAACTCGACCCCGGGACTTATTCTTTTGTAAGCCCAGTACTTATTCTATCGGTCTCTTTTGCCAAACCGCTAAGTGACAGGGACATAAACACACCAGCATCGGTTGTCAAGCAATGCTAGGGGGACAAACACAGACACACAAACACACACACGCATACATATATATACATGTATACGACGGGCTTCTTTCAGTTTCCGTCTACCAAATCCACTCACAAGGCTTTGGTCGGCCTGAGGCTATAGTAGAAGATACTTGCCCAAGGTGCCACGCAGTGGGACTGAACCCGGTACTATGTGGTTGGTAAACAAGCTACTTACCACACAGCCACTCCTGTGTATATATATACATATATAGTTTGAAGAAAAGTTGTCAATATTCAATTTCTGTACATCACACCTAATGCTCTATACATACATACATACATACATACATACATACATACATACATACATACATACACACACGCACACACATGCATACATACATACATACATACTAGCTGGTGTACCAGGTAATTCCCGGGGGTAAAGATGTTCTATTTAAACACCTTATTACTCTGATATAAAAAAAAACCAATTTCGTTATAACTGCCACAAAAAGTGTATTTTCTGTCCCGAAAAAGTACAAAAAACTGTCAGCTGAAGGAGGGAGAGATTGTTGGAGGTTGGCGAGTGAGGTTTTCAGAGGTTGGCGAGTGAGGTTTTCAGAGGTTGGTGAGAAAGATTGTCAGAGGTTGGTGAGAGAGGTTTTCGGAGGTTGGCGAGAGAGGCCGTTGGAGATTGGCGAGAGAAATATATATATATACTAGCAGTATCGCCCGGCGTTGCTCGGGTTTGTAAGGGAAATAACTATATAAGCATTTTTAGAGATGTAAAGTATAATAGCTATCTCAATATGGCTAACCACAAAGGGGGGGGGTGTTACTGTAGCTTTTTACCTGAGATTTAATAATACATTTTTAGAGAGTTACTTCCCTTATATAATAGCAAAAAAATGCATTAAAAATGGGAAAAAATGATGGTAAACTTTTTTTTAAATAGTAGACTCGTAGACGCGCGCTAATACCCAGAAGGGCTCGATATGAATCACGACTATAAGATACCTGCTTTTGGTTACACTGCACCGCAAAATGTGGGAGTAGTTAGGAATCTAAATCGTAGGAGACAGACACACAACTTCACTTTTATATATAAAGATATATGTATACATTAATACATACAATGAGCTTCTTAAAGTTTCCGTCTACCAAATCCACTCACAAGGCTTTGGTCAGCCCGAGGCTATAGTAGAAGATAATTGCCCAAGGTGTTGAATTGTTCAACTAAAGGCGGTGCTCCATCATGGCCACAGTCAAATGACTGAAACAAATAAAAGAGTAAAAGAGTAAGTAAATAAATGGAAATCAAACTCGTGGGTATGTTAAATTAATAAAGCACTAAAAGAGAATGACCCTCCCCAGATACAATAAAAAATGCTTCAACACACAGATTCACATAAAGAATCCTGCAAACCAGTTGCAAAAATGAAATAATAATGTTATTTCTTTATTTTCTTCCATTGCAGTACATCGGTTCATTCTCAGTGATTGGAGTAGACCAAGGTATGAGAACTAATTTTGTGAAGAAGCATCTCGAAGACATGAGGGTGAGTCTGGGCTTTTTGGACATTCTCAATTCTGTGGTTGTTGTTTTTGTTGTTGTTGTTGTTATTGTTTGTTTCAGTTGTCAGTTTGTTGTTAGCCATGCTGGTGCCCCACCACGAAGGGTTTTTTTTGTCGAACAAATCTGTCCTGGTAATTATTGCTTCGGTGCTTATTCTGTCCGTGTCTATGCTGAACCACGGAACGACATGGACGTGAACAAACCATCACTGGTCTTTGAACAGTGAGTGAGACAAACAGTATAAACACAACAACCTACATACATACACTCACACACATTCACGCCCATACACACACATATACATACACACCCATACAGACATACACACACATATACACACATACACACACTCATTCACACATATACACATATACACACATGCATACACACCCACACATACCCATACACACTCATACATAAACATACACACATACACACACATATACATACACACATATACACACATACACACACTCATTCACACATACACACCCATACACACATACGCTCACACATACATACACATATACATACACACCTATGCAGACATACACACATATACACACATGCACACCCACACCCACACACACCCACACACACACACATAAGCACACATACACATACACATACATACACACACACACACTTTGTAAGGAAGTTTTACTTCTTTCCGTTTTGTCTTTGGTCAGTGTTATTTCCTACGTGAAGGCACATGGCCTAGGGGTCAGAGTCTTCAGCTCATGATCCTAAGGTTATAAGTTCAATTTCTAGCCAAGCAATGTGTCCTTGAGCAAGACTTTTTATTTTCACATTGCTCCAGTCCACTCCGCCGGCAAAAATGAGTAGTACCTGTAATTCAAAGGGCCAGCCTTGTCACATTCCATGTCACACTGAATCTCCCTGAGAACTACAAGAAAAATTGAAGTACGCCTTTGACAATTCTTGAACATAGGGAACTTCTGTTGTGTTTGACTTTTGGCCTACCCTTATGATTTTACTTCTCTTTCTTTTTACTCCCACCACCGCCACCACCTCAGCCTCTGCTTCTCAGGGAGAGCTGAACAGTGTGTGGGGGGGGGGTTTGCATGTATGTGTGTATATATGTGTGTGTCAGAGAATCTTCAGGGAAGAAGCACCTCCAGTCCATCTCATGCAAGTGTCTTGGCCCTTAAAACTTTTGGGACACATGGTGTTTTGGTATGTGTAGCTGAAAAGACCCCAGTTTTTTTTTCAGTTGAGATTCAACTTGAGGGGTGCATGCAGAAAACAATGGATAAAGTGCCTAAAGCTACTTTATTAGTACCATCATCATCATCATCATCATCATCATCATCATTTAACGTCTGCTTTCCATGCTAGCATGGGTTAGACGATTTGACTGAGGACTGGCAAACCAGATGGCTGCACCAGGCTCCAATCTTGATCTGGCAGAGTTTCTACAGCTGGATGCCCTTCCCAATGCCAACCACTCGGAGAGTGTAATGGGTGCTTTTACATGCCGTAGTATGGGTTGGACAATTTGACTGAGGACTGGTGAACCAGATGGCTGCACCAGGCTCCAATCTTGATCTGGCAGAGTTTCTACAGCTGGATGCCCTTCCCAATGCCAACCACTCGGAGAGTGTAATGGGTGCTTTTACATGCCGTAGTATGGGTTGGACAATTTGACTGAGGACTGGTGAACCAGATGGCTGCACCAGGCTCCAATCTTGATCTGGCAGAGTTTCTACAGCTGGATGCCCTTCCTAACGCCAACCACTCCGAGAGTATAGTGGGTGCTTTTACATGCCGTAGTATGGGTTGGACAATTTGACTGAGGACTGGTGAACCAGATGGCTGCACCAGGCTCCAATCTTGATCTGGCAGAGTTTCTACAGCTGGATGCCCTTCCCAATGCCAACCACTCGGAGAGTGTAATGGGTGCTTTTACATGCCGTAGTATGGGTTGGACAATTTGACTGAGGACTGGTGAACCAGATGGCTGCACCAGGCTCCAATCTTGATCTGGCAGAGTTTCTACAGCTGGATGCCCTTCCCAATGCCACCACTCGGAGAGTGTAATGGGTGCTTTTACATGCGTAGTATGGGTTGGACAATTGACTGAGGACTGGTGAACCAGATGGCTGCACCAGGCTCCAATCTTGATCTGGCAGAGTTTCTACAGCTGGATGCCCTTCCCAATGCCAACCACTCGGAGAGTGTAATGGGTGCTTTTACATGCCGTAGTATGGTTGGACAATTTGACTGAGGACGGTGAACCAGATGGCTGCACCAGGCTCCAATCTTGATCTGGCAGAGTTTCTACTACAGCTGGATGCCCTTCCTAACGCCAACCACTCCGAGAGTATAGTGGGTGCTTTTACATGCCGTAGTATGGTTGGACAATTTGACTGAGGACTGGTGAACCAGATGGCTGCACCAGGCTCCAATCTTGATCTGGCAGAGTTTCTACAGCTGGATGCCCTTCCTAACGCCAACCACTCCGAGAGTATAGTGGGTGCTTTTACATGCCACCGGCATGAGGGCCAGTCAGGCGGTACTGGCAAAGGCCATGGTCAAATGGTTTTTACATGCCACCTGCACAAAGCTATATATATATCTAACTAGCACTCCATCGGTTATGATGATGAGGGTTCCGGTTGATCCGATCACTGGAACAGCCTGCTCGTGAAATTAATGTGCAAGTGGCTGAGCACTCCACAGACATGTGCACCTTTAACATATTTCTCAGGGAGATGCAGCATGCTACAGAGTGTGACAAGACTGGCCCTTTTGAATTACAGGTACAATACATTGCTACCCAGCTGATTGGACTGGAGCAATGTGAAATAAAGTGTCTTGCTCAAGGACACAAGACATTGCCAGAAATTGAACTCACAACTTTGTGATTATCAGCCAAATACCCTAACTACTGCGCCTTCACATATATTATATAGTTTTATATTATATCTACTGAAGGATGATCTCTGATTGGCTCTTACACTTCAAAACCAATCAATCATGTTTGTTTGATCTGGCTGATGGATTGACCTCAACTTGTATCACTTGGATGAGGGCTAAACCCCTTACACTCTAAGAAGAGCTGACCTATATCCAGGCCATGACCATGCTACATTTACTACATCATAAGCACTACTACTACTACTACTACTACTACTATTACTACTACCACCACCACCACCACCACCACCACCACCACTACTACTACTACCACTACTACTACTACTACAGCTGCTGCTGCTGCTACTACTACTGCGACTGCTGCTGTTGTTGCTGTTGCTACTACTACTACTACTACTGCTACTGCTGCTACTACTACTACTACTACTACTACTACTACTACTACTACTACTACTACTACTACTACTACTGCTGCTGCTGCTGCTGCTACTACTACTGCTACTACTACTGCTGCTGCTACTACTACTACTACTGCTGCTGCTGCTACTACTACTGCTACTACTGTGGCTGTTGCTGTTGTTGCTGTTGCTACTACTACTACTACTACTACTACTGCTGCTGCTGCTACTACTACTACTACTACTACTACTACTACTGCTGCTGCTGCTGCTGCTACTACTGCTGCTGCCAAAACCACCCACTCATCAATCCACCCATCATTCTTAATAGACCATTTTATACCATCTGTTGTCCTCATTAGCAAGGGACTTCCTGTACCAGCTGTATACAGGTGAAAGGTCAAGCTGTCATCTTAGGTAGTAGTAGTAGTAGTAGTAGTAGTAGTAGTAATGGTGGTTCTTGAATGGTGAAGATGGTGGTGGTCCTATTGGTAAGCCATATGGTTGCAGTGATGGTGCTGCAGTTGTGGTGGTGGTCACATGTGGAAGTAGTGATGGTTAGTGGTGCTGATAGTAATGGTGGTATTAGTAGTAGTATTTCGTCTGCCGTTGTTACGTTCTGTGTTCAAATTCCGCCGAGGTTGACTTTGCCTTTCATCCTTTCGGGGTCGATTAAATAAGTACCAGTTATTCACTGTGGTCGGTGAAATCGACTTAATCCATTTGTCTGTCCTTGTTTGTCCTCTCTGTGTTTAGCCCCTTGTGGGTAGTAAAGGAATAGATATTAGTAGTAGTAGTAGTGGTAGTCATGAGTGGTGATGGTGGTGGTTGTGAGTGGTAACGATGATGGTGTTGGTGGTAGTGGGGATGATGATGGGGTGGTGAGAGTAGTAGCCCTGAGTAATGATGATAATGGTGATGATGGTGATGGTGATAGAGGTGGAAGAGATGATGGTCTTGGCAGTGGTGGAATGGTGATAATGCAACTATTTGGTGGTTGTGTTGGTAGTAGTATTAAATCAACACTGAACTAACAAACCTATGATCAAAGGCGTTCCGGATGTGACCTTCCCATTTTTTTTTTTATCTAGATGGCAGGTGTGCTTTGAGGGAGATTTGGCTGTGATCTTTCCTGTTTGGTTGCCATTTATCAATTTCTTCAATTTTTATTCTTTTACTTGTTTCAGTCACTTGACTGCGGCCATGCTGGAGCACTGCCTTTAGTTGAACAAATCAACCCCAGGTCTTATTCTTTGTAAGCCTAGTGGTTATTCTATCAGTCTCTTTTGCCGAACCGCTAAGTTACAGGGATGTAAACACAGCAGCATCGGTTGTCAAGTGATGGTGGGGCAACAAACACAGACACAAATACACACACACACACACACACACATATATATATATATCTATATATATATATTGGTGTTTGGAAGGATATCTAGCTGTAAAGACCTTGCCAGAACTAACCTCGCCTGTGCTTGTGCCACTTAAAAAGCACCAAGTCCACTCTACTGAGTGGTTGGGGTTAGGAAGGGCATCCAGCTGTAAAAATCCCTGTCAAAACAGTCACAGAAGTCTGGTGCAGGCTTCTGCCTGGCCCTATCAAGCTGTCCCACCCATGCCAGCATGGAAGGCAGATATTAACCCTTTAGCATATCTGGCCAAAAGTATTCTGCCTGTTTTATGTTCAAACAGGCCATATCTGGTCTCTCACACCAACCCTACAATATTGTTTTAAAAATTAACAGCTACCTCATCAAAATCTCAAAAGCTACAAGATAATGCATGATTAGTTCAAAACAATGTGGATGAAGAAGCATTAATTTTGGCAGAATAATGCGAACACTAAAGGGTTGATGATGAATTATTCTCTAACCAATATATTTACATGACTGACAGGCAGGAACCTGTCCAGTTGCTTCCACCTACATTTTGGCATAATTAAAATAATATTAGGTCATCAGCTAATATTATTTGATTTCCCTCTTCGCATATTTAATTTTTCGGTTAAGGTTTTTAATTACTCCATACATTAATTAATTATGCACTAAGCATTAATTCTCTGATGTATCTGTAGTTTGATTATTTCACTCTTTGGAGGCATCAAATTGCATCAGACTGCCGATATAGTTCAGAAATTAATACTATGTTATGCATAATTAATTAATACATGGAGTAATTAAAAATCCTAACTAAAAAAATTTGATGTTTGGTGCATGATTAGTTAATTAATTTGAGCAAATTGCCAAATCTCGAACTAATCATTTTATATATATATATATATTTAGGCGCAGGAGTGGCTGTGTGGTAAGTAGCTTGCTTACCAACCACATGGTTCCGGGTTCAGTCCCACTGCATGGCACTTCGGGCAGGTGTCTTCTACTACAGCCTCGGGCCGACCAAAGCCTTGTTAGTGGATTTGGTAGACGGAAACTGAAGGAAGCCTGTCATGTATATATATATATATATATATATATATATATATATATAGATGCTTGTGTGTCTGTGTTTGTCCCCACAAAATCGCTTGACAACCGATGCTGGTGTGTTTATGTCCCCCGTTACTTAGTGGTTCGGCAAAAGAGACCGATAGAATAAGTACTGGGCTTACAAAAAGAATAATTCCCGGGGTCGAGTTGCTCGATAAAAGGCGGTGCTCCAGCATGGCCGCAGACAAATGACTGAAACAAGTAAAAGAGTAAAAGAGTACTATATTTTTATATATATAAAATGCAAAAATGGGACAAGAACAAAAACATCCAGACACACGATAGAAGGAAACTTGGACAGGTCATTTGGAGTTTTCTTTCCTCAGTCATTAGACTGCAGCCATACATTTTGAAGAATTTTTAGTCGAATGTATCAACCTCCAGGGCTTATTTTTTTATACGCCTGGTACTTAGAGATGTAAACACACAGCATCATTTGTCAAGGGTTGATGGCAGGACAACCACCAACACACATATATATATATATATATATATATATATATATATATATATATACATATTATTAGTGAATTGAAGAAATGGAGCTGAACGAAGATTGAACAGAAATCGTTTTATTTCATTCTACACGTGTTTCGAAAGGCACAATTTACCAAAATCCGATTGAAACGTGTTTCTACATCGACACACGTGTAGAATGAAATAAAACGATTTCTGTTCAATCTTCGTTCAGCTCCATTTCTTCAATTCACTAATAATATTAAAATTCAATTATCCGCACCAACGCACGGTTGCAACACCATATGGTTGTACCTCCAACCGTGCTGTCTTCTGCTGTGATTTTTGCTACCAAGGTATCGGTTAAACTTTTGATTAATCTGCTACAAGATTATTCATCTTTCTATTTCACATAATATATATATACATATGTATATATTCTTTTACTCTTTTACTTGTTTCAGTCATTTGACTGCGGCCATGCTGGAGCACCGACTTTAGTCGAGCAAATCGACCCCGGGACTTATTCGTTGTAAGCCCAGTACTTATTCTATCAGTCTGTTTTGCCGAACAGTCTGTTTTGCCGAACTGCTAAGTGACGGGGACATAAACACACCAGCATCGGTTGTCAAGCAATGCTACGGGGACAAACACAGACACACAAACATATACACACACACGCATATATAAATATATACATATATACGACAGGCTTCTTTCAGTTTCCGTCTACCAAATCCACTCACAAGGCATTAGTCGGCCCGGGGCTATAGCAGAAGACACTTGCCCAAGATGCCATGCAGTGGGACTGAACCCGGAACCATGTGGTTGGTAAGCAAGCTACTTACCACACAGCCACTCCTGTGCCTATATATGATAGGCTTCTTTCAGTTTCCGCCTGTCAAATCCACTCACAAGGCTATATAGTAAAAGACATTTGCCCAAAGTGCTGCATAGCAGGATTGAACCCAGAACCATGTGGTTGGGATTTTTTGTTAACATCTTCAACACTTCCAGCATTAAATGTGTTTGCTCTAACTTAACTGTTGTCTTTTATTTTTGTACTTGTTTCCAGATGCAGATGGCGTGTCTGAGTAAGCCATTTTCCACCCCCCACCCCCCCTTCCTCTCTCTCTCTCTCTCTCTCTCTCTCTGTTGCAATAATTCTTTTCATTGACTTCTCTTTCCAGGATGTGGTGAAGAGTATCAAAGTGTTGCTGGTCATTTCATTGTCTGGTGTGAAAGTATGTAGTAGCAAAGGGGAGGTAAGTAGACTTGTTTGCACCAGAAGCAAATGCCTCTTTCTTACAGGTTCAGTAATCGGTTCAGTGAACTAAGGCGCTGAACCGTTGACCACATGATAAGTTATAGGGATGTAAATTCACCAACACCATTTGTCAAGCGGTGGTGGTGGGGACACACACAAACACACACACACACACACACACAATATTTACACATACATACATACATACATACATGTATATATCATGTGACCGACCAGACCATCAGATGTTGCTACACATCGCTGGTCACAATGCGTTCGCATTGTTTTAGCCTGGTCGAAACATATCTACGTTTATCTAAGTTTACATATATAAAAATATATATTATATAATTAGGGCTTAGTAAAATAAATTACTTTGCCACATACTGAACTTTCTAGAAATAGCAGCCAAAAAGTTTTTTAGCCATTTCCACTACTTTAAGAAAAATTCTCCCAGATAATGTTTACTCAAAAATAAGTTATATTTGAGTAAACATTATCTGGGAGAATTTTTCTTAAAGTAGTGGAAATGGCTAAAAAACTTTTTGGCTGCTATTTCTAGAAAGTTCAGTATGTGGCAAAGTAATTTATTTTACTAAGCCCTAATTATATAATATATATTTTGAATACGCCTTAAATGGTCCTTTTACATACTGAACACTACTTGGTGAAATTGATTAATAACTAATTAATTTACCCTCAATTATTGATATAAAAATATATATATATGAGGATACACAGAATGGCATTTAAACGCCGACTTATACCAGGGGCTACCAAAAGTAACATTGAAGATACGGTATAGAAGGATGAGGCTGGCTGGACACTGCATCAGACATACCGATGAAATTGCTAACATGCTAGTGCTCAGGCAACCAACAGAAGGATGAGCAAGAAGGAAGACAACCTATATCAACAACTTGGTGGAGGTTCCTGGTATGGAAGGGTTTACATGAGCTGAGAATCATTATGGAAGATCGAGATGAGTGGGGGAAATGTGTGGAAACAGTCTTGGGGCATCCTGAGGGCCGACTTAGATATATATATATATATATAACAATTAAGGATAACTTCTTAATAAGGAATCTTAACAAGAAATTATCAGGTAGTTAGCGTGAAAAACCTCATAAGAGAAAAATTCGAAAATTATTTTTTTTCTTTTGAACATATTAATTTATATTGTATAGAGGGCATTATTACACATAAATGCCTCAATAAAAGGGTGAAATTAATTAATTTTACCAAGTATGTAAAAAGACCATTTATGGTATATTTAAAACATTATGTTATATAATTAGGGTTCAGTAAAATAATTTACTTTACCACACACCAAACTTTGAGAAATAGCAGCCAAAAAATCATAGCTATTTCTTCTACTATAAGAATCTCCTAGACAATGCATACTCAAAAATAATTCACACAGGTTATTTTTCCCTCCATACCTGTGTGAATTATTTTTGAGTAAGCATTGTCTGGGAGATTTTTCTTATAGTAGAAGAAATAGCTAAGATTTTTTGGCTGCTATTTCTAAAAGTTCGGTGTGTGGTAAAGTAAATTATTTTACTGAACCCTAATTATATAACGTAATGCTTTATATATATATATATATATATATATGATATATAACGTTCACATACATATATCTATAACGCTATGCATAAAAAAATAACATAAAAATAATATATATATATAAAAAAAAATATTTATAAAAGTATGAAAATTTCTAAGCTCATCACTAAAGTTCGTCTGTTTGTCATTGCAGAGTGTATACATGGCTCATGCCTTAAAACGAATATCCTTTGCGACCTGTGACCCGGATTATTGCCAGTTCTCTTTTCTTGCCAGAGAGCCAAAAGGACAGATCAATGTTCAGTTCTGTCATGCTTTTGTCACCCGCAACTCTCCAGAAGTAAGTATTGTTTCCGTCTTTGTGGGTGGGTCATTGTGCCAATGATAAAACACACATTGGTTCAATTTCACTTAATTTTTTTTTTATTAGTCAATTGGTTGGTACTCCGTTGGCTAGGATGACGTGCATTTCAGTTGATCCGGTCAATGGAACAGCCTGCTTGTGAAAATAACATGCAAGTGGGTGAGTACTCCATATGCACCCCACAGACATACAAACCCTTATGTAGTTCACAGGGAGATTCGGCATGGCACAGAATGTGACAAGGCTGGCCCTTTGAAATACAGGTACTCTCTCTTTTACTTATTTCAGTCATTTGACTGCGGCCATGCTGGAGTACTGCCTTTAGTCGAGCAACTCGACCCTGGGACTTATTCTTTTTGTAAGCCCAGTACTTATTCTATCAGTCTCTTTTTGCCGTACCGCTAAGTGACGGGGACATAAACACACCAACATCGGTTGTCAAGCAATGCTAGGGGGACAAACACAGACACACAAACACACACACACATACATATATATATATATATATACATATATACGACAGGCATATATACGATATGGCTGGTTTAAGCCCTTAACACTCAGATTACTCTCTCAAACATGAAGCTTATTCATGTTGTTTTGAATTAATCCTGCATTATCTCATTGCTTCAAGATTTCAATGATGTAATGGTTTTATTTTTAGAATTATAAATATATATATATAATTATATACATCAAAATAAGCAGCAAGAATGACTCCGGTGATTTGGTGCGATCGTTTCGTACTACATCATTTTATTAAATGTTGTATTACAACAGTTTTGGAATGCTGGGCACTCATCAGTCAGTTGTAGAGGTTTTCCATTAATACAAGAATTTTCATATCAAGTGGCAACATTGTAGAGAGGGTGGATACATGGACAGGGATGTGGATTTGAATTTTAGGAATATTTGGGGTGGTGGAGCCCATCAACTGACTGACTGAGATTCAGTTGTTCCAGACTACTGTAGGGTTCTGAGAGGGAAGAACAAATTTATGTCTATACTGGAAAAAAAATTTTCCAGCCTCCCATAAATATCATAAAATAATTTCTAAAAAATCAGTGAGAATTTCATATTCCACTCTCCCAAATATGGCTACCATAGTAGCTAGACTTAATAGTAAAAACATTAAGTTAGCCAGGAGTGGAATGAATAGTAACAACAATGATAGTAATAATAATTGTAAAAATAGCAATAATAATAATAATAATAATAATAATAATAATAATGATAATAACATTGATGTAAATAGTGATAATAGCAATATCAATAATAGAGGTGGTATAGATAAAAGTATGGTAGGTGATAATAATGAAGATGAATTAATAATTAGTAACCCTAGTTTGCATAACAACGTAATTACTAATAGTGAAAATAATACTAATACTAACAATAATTTAAATAACAGTAATGGAAGTGAACTGTCCTTAAATAATTCCAGTACCGGACACTATCCCCCCAGTTGTAATTGTAGGATTAGATCAAAATGTCCGTTATCTGGCCTTTGTTCTGTCCAAAACGTGATTTATAAATGCACGATAATAACTTCAAACAATAGCTTTCTTTCTTTATTTTGGTTCTTCGGTAGATTTTAAAAAACGTCTAAACAATCATTTTTCCTCTTTTAGACTCAAACATAAGGCAGGTTGCACAACATTATCTAGTAAAATTTGGGAACTAAAATACAATAATATAGAATTCAACCTAAAGTGGGATATAGTTAGATGAGCGCAACCTTATAGAAATAATAGGGATGGTTGTCAACTTTGTTCTATGGAAACTTATGAAATTTTGAAATATCAGGGTAATACAAATCTGTTGAATAACCGTTTGGAGCTGGGAGTATCTTGTATACATCGTACGACCCGAACGTTTAAATACTTTAAATAATAATTTTGTGAATATTCCTATATTTTTCAAATTTTAATTCTTTATAACCAAATAAAAAGGAATATACCATACTAGCTTTCAAATTAACATTTGTAGATGACTAAAATAACTTCACTGCAAACTTAAAATTGAATTCTTCTTTTTTTCTAAAATTAAACTGTATGAATCAAAATAGTTGGAATCCTAAATAGTATGAATCCCAAATAGTAGGAATACTAAATAGTATGAATCCTATGTCCCTAAAGAAACTATTCAGTTCACCTTGATTATCTCACTTCTATTTCTTAATATATAATTAGTCTAAGATATCTTTACAAAATATATTTAACCAAATAGGAACGAATATACCATACTGGTTTTAGTTTAACACCCATAAATGATTAAAAAACTTCATTGCAAACTAAAATTAAATTCTTTTTTATAATGTTCTCCAATACTAAGTAGTACTGTGCAGGTGGCACGTAAAAAGCACCCACTACACTCACGGAGTGGTTGGCGTTAGGAAGGGCATCCAGCTGTAGAAACATTGCCAGATTAGACTGGAGCCTGGTGCAGCCTTCTGGCTTCCCAGAACCCCGGTCGAACCGTCCAACCCATGCTAGCATGGAGAACGGACGTTAAACGATGATGATGATGATGATGAATGACATTGTAGGGGTAGGTGTGAGAAATCAGATCTGGTCAGTTTGGCCATTAAAACAGGCAGAATATTTGTGTCTGATATGGTCAGTTTGAATGCTAAAGGGTTAATCAGTTGGTTAAACAATTGATCAGTTGTCTGTCAAAGATCTCATCAATACCTTACCCACAGATTTGCTTTACACCTGGAGGAGAGAGGCATGCCATTGATGAGGTTACAAATGGCAACAAAAGGATTTTGACAAACTTAATTGCTTGATTGCTTAACAGACCTACTAAGCAAGCATTAGGTTATTGATTGATTACATTACTAACTAGTTGACTAATAATAAGTGATTGCTCAAGATACAAAAAGACTATTCTTTGTATGTCCGACAGGTTTTGAAAAAAAAAGAGGTTGATATAGTATATAGGTTGATGTAGTATATAGCCGCAGGAGTGGCTGTGTGGTAAGCAGCTTGCTAACCAACCACATGGTTCCGGGTTCAGTCCCATGTGTGGCATCTTGGGCAAGTGTCTTCTGCTATAGCCCCGGGCCGACCAATGCCTTGTGAGTGGATTTGGTAGACGGAAACTGAAAGAAGCCTGTCGTATATATGTATATATATATATATAAGTGTGTGTGTGTGTGTCTGTGTTTGTCCCTCTAGCATCGCTTGACAACCGATGCTGGTGTGTTTATGTCCCCGTCACTTAGCGGTTCGGCAAAAGAGACCGATAGAATAAGTACTGGGCTTACATAGAATAAGTCCCGGGGTTGATTTTCTCGACTAAAGGCGGTGCTCCAGCATGGCTGCAGTCAAATGACTGAAACAAGTAAAAGAGTAAAAGAGTATATGTGTGTGTATGTGTTTGGCTGTGTTGCTATGAAGAGATAGTGACCATAGCTTTGTTGTTGGTCATTGTTTGCATATTGTTTTTATTTTTAACCCTTTTGAGACACACAGTGTTTTGGTCTGTATATAAACTTAGATAAACTTAGATATGTTTCGACCAAAGATTGGTCCAGGCCATGTCTAACTTAATAGCACCACCTGATAGGATTATTTGAATCCTGTTTAAGTCAAGTTTTGTTTATGGTCCATTCAAGTAGTGAGTTTTTGTTGGGTGAGTTGTATCCAATTATGGGTGGCTTATCTGGTATTCCTTGAAGGAATCTATCCAGACTCCGTTTAAAGTTGATGGGATCCTTTTCCTCTTTGATCTCTTTCTGGACAATGTTAAATAGGGCAGGTCCTGTTGAGGAAAAGAAATCTGTGTAGCCCCAAACACCAAAATGTTTTCTGTTGATATTGGAAACGATGGGTGAATGCAGAAAACATTGGACAGAGTGCCTACAACCACTTTATTACTCTTTTACTCTTTTATTTGTTTCAGTCATTTGATGCTGGAGCATGGCCTTTAGTAGAACAAATTGACCCCAGGACTTATTCTTTGTAAGCCTAGCACTTATTTGGTGTCTTTTGTCAAAGCACTAAGTAAACCCCACCCCATCTGTTGTCAAGCAATAGAGGGGGGGAACAAACACAGACACACAAGCATACACACACACACTTCCTTTCCTCTGCCCCTCCCTCTTCCTCTCCCCATTTCCACATCACCATCAGGGTGTTGGTCAGCCATGAGGGCTAAAGCTTTGAAGTTAGTTTTCAGCCACTCCTTTATGTATTATTCCAACACACACACAACAGATGCATAAACTAACATAGATACATACACACTGGCACAAATAAACACATACAAGCAGGTACAGACACATTTTGAAACACATACACACACACAAAGTTTGGTCAGCCCCAGGCTATAGTAGAAGACACTTGCCCAAGGTGCCATGCAGTGGGACTGAACATGGAACCATGTGGCTGGTAAGCAAGCAACTTACCACACAGTCACTCCTGCACTCAGAGTCACATGTAAAACTATATATATATATATATTACTCTTTACTCTTTTACTTGTTTCAGTCATTTGACTACAGCCATCCTGGAGCACCACCTTTAGTTGAGCAAATCCACCCCAGGACTTATTCTTTGTAAGCCTAGTACTTATTCTATCGGCCTCTTTGCCGAACCGATAGGTTACAGTGACATGAACACACCAGCATCGGTTGTCAAGCGATTTTGGGGGAACAAACACAGACACACAAACACACCACACATATAATATATATATATTATTATATATATTATATATATAAATATATATATATATATATATATATATATATATATATACATATACATGACAGGCTTCTTTCAGTTTCCGTCTGCCACATCCTCTCACAAGGCTTTGGTCGGCCCGAGGCTATAGTAGAAGACACTTGCCCAAGGTACCACACAGTGGTGGACTGAAACCGGAACCATGTGGTTGGTAAGCAAGCTACTTACCAGACAGCCACTCCTGCCTATTATATGGTTTTATATTATATCTATGGAATGACAATCTCTGATTGGCCTTTACACTCCAAAACTTTTGTCTTATCAGTCCAAGAGGTCCACCTCTAAGTCCTTTCCTCTTGTATCACTTGGGCTGATCAATCAGCCTGGGTGTCACAAAAGGGTTAAAGTAGGCATAGGTATGGCCATGTGGTTAGGGTATAAGAAGCTCATTTTGCAACTAAGTGGCTTTACATTTGGTCCCACTGTGTGGCGCCTTCTGTGTCTTATACTATCACCCCAGGTTCATTAATGCTTCCTCAGTGAAATTGGTTGATACAAACTATTTGGATGCTCATCATGTGTGTATATATATATATATATATAGGCGCAGGAGTGGCTGTGTGGTAAGTAGCTTGCTAACCAACCACATGGTTCCGGGTTCATTCCCACTGTGTGGCATCTTGGTCAAGTGTCTTCTGCTGTAGCCCCGGGCCGACCAATGCCTTGTGAGTGGATTTGGTAGACGGAAACTGAAAGAAGCCTGTCGTATATATGTATCTATATATAAGTGTGTGTATATGTTTGTGTGTCTGTGTTTGTCCCACCAACATCGCTTGACAACCGATGCTGATGTGTTTACGTCCCTGTCACCTAGCGGTTCGGCAAAAGAGACCGATAGAATAAGTACTGGGCTTACAAAGAATAAGTCCCGGAGTCGATTTGCTTGACTAAAAGCAGTGCTCTAGCATGGCTGCAGTCAAATGACCGAAACAAGTAAAAGAGTAAAAGAGTATATATATATATGTCTGTATGTGTGTGAGAAAGAGAGTGCTCATGTGAGCCTGTGCTTGTTTTGTTGTTTAGCCCCTAGCCAGATCTGATTGCAGAGACCATTGGCCAAAGACATTCCATTCTTGACCACCACAACAATCCCCTATGTGTAGGAACCTCTGAGGCATTAACTAGCTTTTCCCTTTTCAAGCCTGTAGAGTATGGATTTGAGTGACATTGAACTGCAATTTCTAGCAGATTCAGTGACCGTGTAGAGGCTCCACTCTGTCTATGCTTATGGGTCTGTGTGTCAGTGTGTGTCATGGAGGATGAGGGGAGATGTGGTGTTCTTTTATTTTAGGATTGGTGCATAGATGGAGTTTGTTGGTGGTGGCCATCCTTTTTAAAGTGTATGGGTAGGGTGTAGGGTAGTGTAGGTGGTCAAGGCTAGGGATGAGAAAGAGAGAGAAAGTGAAGGAGAGAAAAGGAAAGAGTTGTGATGGTGATTTTGGTGCTGTACTAAAGGCAAAGACAATCCAAGGGGTGATCATCCATCCTCCATCATGTCTTTCTTGAAGTAGTCTTGGGAGATATATATCTTTAATGAAGGTGTTAGGATGTGATTTGAGGCATATTTGCTTGCTGTTTCTAGCAGATCCAACTGCCACATAGAACTTAGGTATTTGCTCAGCTGATGGTGTTGGTGGTGGTGCTGATGATAGAAGTAGTGGTTTTGGAGGTGGTAGTGGTGGTGATGGTGGTTGTGGTTGTGGTGGTGGTAGTAGTAGCAGTTGCTGTAGTGATGGTTATGGTGGTAGTGGTGGTGGTTGTGGCATGTGGCTGTAGTGGTTGGTGGTGGTTGTGGTGGTTGTAATGGTCATGGTGGTGATAGTAGTAGCTGGGTGAGGGTTTGGTAGTAGCTGTGGTCATGGTGGTGCTAACTGGTCACCAAAATATAATAGAAGGCTGAAGCTTTCTTCCTTTCTTTCATTTTCATTCTTTCTTTGTTTCTTTAATCTACCCCCCCCCGTATGTTCCCTCCTCATCCATCCTCCTCCTCCTCCTCCTCTCTCTCACTCTTCTCCTCCCCATCACCATCCACCTGTTGGTCAGTCATCAGTGCTAAAGCTTTGAAGCCAGTTTTCAGCCACTCTTTTATGCATTAGGCCAACAGACACACACACACACACTGGCGGACACACACACACTCACGCACACACACACTCACACACACACACACACACACACACTCACACACACACACACTCGCAGACACACACACACACACTCACACACACTCTCACACATTCATACACACACACTCACACACACACTCGCACACACACACGCACACACACACACACATTTACGCACACACACACACACATGCATAAGCTAACATAGACACATACACACTCACACCGAGGAACATGTGTCAACAGGAATATATAAACACATACAAGCAGGCATAGACAACACACACACACACCACACACATTCTGAAACACACATACATACACACACACACACACACATACATACATACATATATATATAAAATACACATATGCATGAAAATTTACACACACACACACACACACACACACACACACACAGGTACACACACATGAAGAGAAACAACAGGGACATAGTACTGGACACTGATATAGATTATTGAAACATATATATACACACACACACACACACACACACACACACAAGATACACACATAAACACACTGAGATACAAAAGCACACACACACATATACATACATACAAAATCATTCACAGAAATTCTCATATCACTGCAATACCACCCAGAGGCTGGTTCTGCTGACCACTGGCCATACAACAGCCTCAACAACAACAACAACAACAGTAATCATACCACTACCATCCATCCATCCATCCACAGTAAACACACCATGACATTCTAGCCAGCAGAGTAGATGCTAGAATACCAGTGTCCATCTCAGGTAGGGATATCTTTAGATGACCATCACCTGCCTTCCATCTCTCTCTCTCTCTCTCCCTTCACACATTCTCTCCCTTTCATTCATCTCTATCTCTCTCTTTTACTCTTTTACTTGTTTCAGTAGTCATTTGACTGCGGCCATGCTGGAGCACCGCCTTTTATAGTCGAGCAAATCGACCCCGGGACTTATTCTTTTGTAAGCCCAGTACTTATTCTATCGGTCTCTTTTGCTGAACCGCTAAGTGACGGGGACATAAACACACCAGCATCGGTTGTCAAGCGATGCTAGAGGGACAAACACAGACACAAACATATACACACACACACACATACATATATATTTACATATATATGACAGGCTTCTTTCAGTTTCCGTCTACCAAATCTACTCACAAGGCTTTGGTCGGCCCGAGGCTATAGCAGAAGACACCTGCCCAAGATTCTACGCAGTGGGACTGAACCCGGAACCATGTGGTTGGTTAGCAAGCTACTTACCACACAGCCATTCCTGCGCCTGTCTCTCTATTTCTTTTACCTTTTCCCTCTATTTTTCATCGTTCTCTCTCTCTCTCTCACTATCTCTCTCCTTACCTTTGTTCCCCACTCTTTCTCTCCATATTTTCTCCCTCTATGCTTTAAGTGCCATTTCCCTCTCTTCTGCCCCTGTCTGTCTGTCTGTCTCTCTCTCTCATTCTCTCCCCCCCCCGTCTCTGCTCCTTCTGTCTCTCTTTTACACCTCTCTTCACTCTTTCCCCCTTCCTTTGTCCCCCATTCTCTCCTTCTATCTCCTTCCTCTCTCTCTCTCTCTCTCTCTCTCTCTTTCACTCTATCTCCTTCCTCTCTCTCTCTCTTTCACTCTATCTATTTCCTCTCCCTCTCTTTCACTCTATCTCTCTCTCTTTCCAAATGACATGTATGAGCATCCGCTCTGGGAGGTGGTTTGGAATGTGATGGGAAATTTACTTCCCAACCACATGGCTCTGGGTTCAGTTCCACTGTGTGGCACCTTGAACAAGTGTCTTCCACTTATAGCTCCAGGCTTGTCAAGCGATGGTGGGGAACAAACAGACACACAAACATATGTACATATATATATATATATATATATATATATATATAATATTATATTATATATATATATATATATATATATATATACATATATATATATGTCGAAAGACCCCTGTTGTTTTTGTCCTGTTATTATTATTGTTTTTTGTATTTATATTCATGTGGCCATCCCGTTTTTCTGTCCTTGTTTCGTATACATTCGACCCTTTTTCCAAGAAATCTAATGCTCGTAGCTTAGTTTTCCCTTGGGGCTGGCCGGATCGGAGCGATCTCATGATTAATCAGCCGAAATTGCGAGGACGATCCGATTCTTGACTGAAGATTAGAGGCTTCGAATGACCCCTCTGTTTTTTTTTGTGTCTTCAATTTGAATGTTTTGCGTTCTTGTCCCATTTTGTATTTTTATATATATTTTTTATACATACATATATATATATATATATATGTTTATCAAAATAAAAACATGATGCAAAGGATTTAGCGGTACATATGTTTCTGGCTTTTATTAGACGGTTTATATCAATGCATAATTGATGTAATTTATTTGTCATTAGCCTTCTTCATCCACGTACAATTACTACTTCAAGGACATGTATTACATTATAAGTTTGGGAAAAAGGCGATTTACGTTGGGGATGCAAATCCTCATAGTCGTATACAACAGAGCAAGGCACCAAAACAAAACCAAAGCGTCCATCTCGTTTTTCGCTCGACGTAAATATATATATATATATATATCTTCTTTCTGTCTTTAACTCTCCAACGCGGAGTATAGGCCACTTGTAATTGAATTCCATGTCTCATAATTTTTCGCCTCTGTAGTTATACTCTGCCATGAATGTCCCCCTTTCTCTAGTCTCTTTTCTGTTGATCTATGCCATAAGCCTACCTTTCTTTCTATATCCATCCGAATTCCACTGTATAGCACTTTTCGCTACATTTTGTGTGTCTTTTCTAATTGTGCTACCAATCCACTTCCACTTTTTCTTAACTTTCGAAACTTGATTTGTTCTTTGCCATAGCTCCATATTGCTTATGTGTTTGGGCCATCTAATCTTAAGTATACTAAGGCTATCGTAGAGGACACTTGCTCAAAGTGCCACACAGCAGGACTGAACCTGAAACCATGTGGTTGGGAAGCTAGCTTCTTACCACACAGCCACCTTGTGTGTATGAATAGTTTTCTCTTTGTATAGTGGTTAAGCAACTACAGTACTTGGTAGTATTAGTAGTTGTGATGTGCAGAGCAAATTTAAGAAAAACTAAAATAAGCTGAAACACAAGTTTTGATTATTAGTTTCTCACCATTGTGGTTGCTATGTATACATACATACACACACACACACACACACACACATATATATACACACATATATACGACAGGCTTCTCTCAGTTTCCGTCTACCAAATCCACTCACAAGGCATTGGTCGGCCTGGGGCTATAGCAGAAGACACTTGCCCAAGATGCCACGCAGTGGGACTGAACCCGGAACCTTGTGGTTGGTAAGCAAACTACTTACCACACAGCCACTCCTGTGCCTATATATATATAATATATATATATATGTGTGTGTGTGTGTGTGTGTGTGTGTGGAGGTGCAATGGCCCAGTGGTTAGAGCAGCGGACTCGCGGTTGTAGGATCGCAGTTTCGATTCCCAGACTGGGTGTTGTGAGTGTTTATTGAGCGCAAACACCTAAAGCTCCACAAAGCTCCAGCAGGGGGTGGTGACGATCCCTGCTGTACTCTTTCGCCGCAACTTTCTCTCACTCTTTCTTCTGTTGGCCTGCTCGCTTACCCAGCAGTGTGGTGTCATTGGAAGGCTAAAACAATGCGAAGCGCATTGTGACCAGTGATGTGTAGCAACATCTGATAGCCTGGGCGGTCACGGTGATCACGGTGATATATATATATATATATATACATATATATATAAACACACACACACATATGTTTATTCTGTCATAGAATATACCCAATGTTCACATACATCATGTTTACTTTCTACAAACTCAATTTTATTATCACATTGTGAAATTTAGTGTTACCTAACACAAACACACATACACACACACACACACACACACACACACATACATATATATATATAATATATATATATATATAAAGGGAAAGTTTACGAAAATAAACAAAAGACGAAGGCAGGAGGAGTACAAACAAACAAATGTATTAGTATAGCGTTCAGGAATAGAAAATGTCTTTTACGTTTTGAGCCTACGCTCTTCAACAGAAAGATACACAAAAAAAAACAAGGAGAGAAAGTATGCGTGTAGGAGCTAACGATCTATCATGGCGTCCTGACTTCGGACAGTTGTCAGACGTGAGAGGGACAGTAGGGGAGATACACACACACATATATGCACTCATACACACATATATATATGTTTATGTGTATCGATACATTTATAGTGGTGTGGGTGATCACGGGGGAACACTTGGTTCGTCCGTCGATGAAGAGTGCGGCTATCCGCGTGAACTGATAGAAAATATAAGGCGGCGAGCTGGCAGAAGCATTAGCACGCCGGGTGAAATGCTTTGCGGTATTTCGTCTGCCGTTACGTTGTGAGTTCAAATTCCGCCGAGGTCAACTTTGCCTTTCATCCTTTCGGGGTCGATAAATTAAGCACCAGTTACACACGGGTCGATGTAATCGACTTAATTCTTTTGTCTGTCCTTGTTTGTCCCCTCTGTGTTTAGCCCCTTGTGGGTAGTAAAGAAATAGGTATTTCATCTGTCGCTACGTTCAGAGATCAAATTTCACCGAGGTCGACTTTGCCTTTCATCCTTTCGGGGTCGATAAAATTAAGCACCAGTTATTCACTGGGGTCGATGTAATTGACTTAATACATATGTCTGTCCTTGATTGTCCCTTCTGTGTTTAGCTCCTTGTGGGTAATAAAGAAATAGGTATTTCGTCTGTCGCTACGTTCTGAGTTCAAATTCCGCTAAGGTCGACTTTGCCTTTCATCCTTTCGGGGTCGATTAAATAAGTACCTGTTACTCAGTGGGATCGATATAATTGACTTAATACCTATGTCTGTCCTTGATTGTCCCTTCTGTGTTTAGCCCCTTGTGGGTAATAAAGAAATAGGTGTGGGTATGTACTTATATATCTGCATGCATGCATATATGTATTCTATTACCTATTTATTTCTTCACTTCTCGCTCCCTGTCGTTGCCAGGCTGAAGAACTTAACACTATCATCGGGAATGCTTTCAAGATGGCCTACGCACAGCAACGTCAACGGCAGCCAACATTCAATGAGCTGATCGAGCGCCAGATCCAGGAACAGAAGGCCAAGTTTGCTGAGGACCAGGAGCAGGCAGAGAGGGACCTCCAGCAGAAGCTCAACGAGATTGCCACTCCAACCCCGTTCTCAGAGAAGGCCATACAGAGGATGGAGATGAGACGACAACTGAGCGAAGAAACAGCGCAGGAGAGAGAGAAGGAACTTGCACAACAACATCACCAGCAGCAACAGCAGCAGCATTCAAGCACTGCCACACTGCGGAGCTGGCTTTGGGTAAGTACGGCCCTTGGCTCAGTGGACTTAATTTTGGCATGTGGGGGCTGGGGACTCAAAAGGTAAATGGCATAGATGAAGTTTATGATGTTAGTTTTGAATGAAACACTCATGCTTTTGGAGGTGAATTATTCAAACCCCAAAGAATCCCTCTCAACACATGGCTATGATGCTCCCCCACTACTTCTGCTCGTGATCAGAGATGCACATATCGTCGGCCACTAAGGGACATGCTCAACTGTTTAAGGTCAAACAACTGACAAGCAAATCTGTGGTATTGAGCAGAATATTTGCTGTAGCCCATCTTTTTTATACCAATAAACTACGACATGATAACACTTCCAATCAGTTAAGATCAGGAGCCATGAGAGCCACTGTCTATTATTATTATTATTATTATTATTATTATTATTATTATTATTGTCGTCATCGAGGGAGAGAGCGGTGCATGCCATCAAAGTGACACTGGGGTAAAATATACGAAGCCCTATATACCCGTCTGATAAGGGTACACTAGGCACATGCATCACAACTATATGTGCGCGACATAGTTATCTCTTATCAAGATAAATGTCACATGACCTTGCAGGTGGGGCCCAGTTAGAATTTTCTTCTGGTCGAGTAGTCCATCCTGCTCAAAAGGTCCTTGAATAAGGATTGTTTAAGGATGTTGAACGAAACACCCATGCTTTCGGAGGTGAATTATTCAAACCCCAAAGAATTCCTTTCAACACATGGCTATGATGCTCCCCCCACTAATTCTGCTTGTGATCAGAGATGCACATATTGTCAGCCACTAAGAGACATGCTCAACTGGTTATGGTCAAACAACTGACAAGCGAGCTAGCAGAATCGTTAGCATGCCGGGCGAAATGCTTAGCGGTATTTCGTCTGCCGTTACGCTGTGAGTTCAAATTCCGCCGAGGTCAACTTTGCCTTTCATCCTTTCGGGGTCGATAAATTAAGTACCAGTTAAGCACTGGGGTCGATATAATCGACTTAATACCTATGTCTGTCCATGTTTGTCCCCTCTATGTTCAGCCCCTTGTGGGTAATAAAGAAATAGGTATTGAACAGAATATTTGCTGTAGCCCATCTTTTATACCAAGACAAAACAATGTACATGATAACACTTCCTTATTATTATTATTATTATTATTATTATGATTATGATGATTATTATTATTATTATTATTATCATTATCATTATTGTTATTATTATTATCATTATCCTTATTATTATTATCATTATCATTATTATTATTATCATTATCATTATTATTATTATTATCATTATCATTATCATTATCATTATTATTATTATTATTATTATCATTATTATTATCTTTATCATTATTATCATTATCACTATTATCATTATTATTATTATTATTATTATCATTATTATTATTGTCATTATCATTATTATTATTATCATTATCATTATCATCATTATCATTATTATTATTATCTTTATCATTATTATTATCTTTATCATTATTATCATTATTATTATCATTATTATCATTATTATTATCTTTATCATTATTATTATCATTATTATTATTATTATTATCTTTATTTTTATTATTATCATTATTCTCCTCCTCCTCCTCCATTCCAACAGGGAAGGCAGACGACGGAACGTGTGAAACACCGGTCACCAGTTACGGAACTCCTATCGCTGACCTCTGACCGCGGCTCGCCGCCACCTGCCCTTATCAAGCCATCCTCTAGTCCCGCCCACCTGAGGCCACAGCCACACAACAGCACCGATCACAGCCTCCACGGCCAGCAGCGTAACTCTGTACCTCCTGGGGTGAGCAACTCCCACTCCTTGTCTGTTAGCGCTATCCAACAATGCTTTGAGAACTGTCAGGTGAAGGGGTCTCCCGTGACTGCTTTAAAAGATCAAATTGACAAACACTTCGGTGATTGCTCCCTTGAATCCTTAGATCTGGAATTTGGCCACCCTGACACATATCTATACCCTGCTTCTAAACTAAAGCAGAAAGATGGGGAAAAGGTACCTCTGCTTTGTTCTTCTATTTTCTTTTCTTTTTTTTTTTTTCCTTTTTTTTCTTTTTCATTTTTTCTTCTCACTCACTCACTCACTCACTCTCTCTCTCTCTCTCCTCTCTCTCTCTCTCTCTCACTTTTTCTCTCTCATTTTCTATTTTCATTGCATGCCCTTTGTTCTCTGTTCTCTTCTTTACACATCTAACTATCACTTTTAACATCTAACATTGCCATCACCTCTAAACATTACCTTAATCTCTAACTATAGCCTTGACCTTTAAACCTAATCTTAACATATAAAAAACCTAATCTTAACATATAAATCCAGTTTAATCCTTTCATTACCAACCCGGCTGAAACCGGCTCTGGCTCTGAGTACAAATGTCTTGTTTTCATAAGTTCCGAATTAAAATCTTCCACCAAACCTTAGTCACAATTTATGTTCCTAACACCAGCTTAATGATAACTAAGTTATTTTACTAAATTCTTTGTTATATTTAAAATTAATTGAAAGGAACACAGAGCATTTCAAAATAAATACAGTAACGAAAGGGTTAACATCTAAAGCCAGCTTATCACTGTAAATTCAAAATGCTAAATTTGCCATAATACTTTAAACTTGGCCCTAACACTCTAAATTCACCATAGCACTCTAAACTTGCCATAACAATCTAAAACCTCCCCTAACATTAAATTTGCCATAACACTCTAAACTCACCTTAGCATCTACTCACCTGCCTTAACATCTAAGCTTGATTTAGTATCAAAACAAGCAATCTACTATATTTTCTGGTATACAAGTCAAAGTTTTCAGGCCAAAATTTATGACCAAAAAAGGTAGGTTGACTTACTCACCAAGACGACTTTGGAGGACCCCAAAATTCTATGTGAAACATAGCAGGAATTGGAAAGATGATGATGATGATGTTTGAATGGTTACGCAGCATACTGTGGTGACTCGTACGATGGACAAGGTGGTACTCCAATGATTATCTTGTACTTCAACTTTTACATAAGTCTCATGGAATGTAGAGTACAAGCAGCCGTACCACCATGGTTATCTTCCTTTACATACATCAGCCAATGCCTTTCAATGCTCATCCACCTGTGACTCACATCATAATCATCATCATCATCATTGTTTAACCCTTTAGCATTTAAACCGGCCATATCCGGCCAAAAGTATTCTGCCTGTTTTATGTTCAAACTGGCCAGATCTGGTCTCTCACAACAACCCTACAATGTCGTTTTAAAAATTTACAGCTACCTCATCAAAATCTCATAGCTACAAGATTAATGCCTGATTAGTTCAAAACAATGTGGATAAAAAAAGCATTAATTTTGGCAGAATAATGCAAACACTAAAGAGTTAACATCCGCCTTCCATGCTGACATGGTTTGAGAGGGGTTGGCCTGGCAGAAGACTGCACCAGACTTCTGTCTGTTTTGACACGGTTTTTACGACTGGATGCCCTCCCTGACACCAACCACCCTGTAGAGTGGACTGAATGCTTTTTATGTGGCACCAGCTCAGGTGAGGTTAGTTTTGGCACAGTTTTTATAGCTGGATGCCCTTCCAAATGCCAACCACTTTACATTGTAGACTGGATGCTTTTTATTTGGCACCAGCTCAGGTGAGGTCAGTTTTGGCATAGTTTTCTCAGCTGGATGCCCTTCCAAATGCCAACCACTTTACATTGTAGACTGGATGCTTTTTATTTGGCACCAGCTCAGGTGAGGTTAGTTTTGGCACAGTTTTTATAGCTGGATGCCCTTCCAAATGCCAACCACTTTACATTGTAGACTGGATGCTTTTTATTTGGCACCAGCTCAGGTGAGGTCAGTTTTGGCATAGTTTTCTCAGCTGGATGCCCTTCCAAATGCCAACCACTTTACATTGTAGACTGGATGCTTTTTATTTGGCACCAGCTCAGGTGAGGTTAGTTTTGGCACAGTTTTTATAGCTAGATGCCCTTCCAAATGCCAACCACTTTACAGTGTAGACTGGATGCTTTTTATTTGGCACCAGCTCAGGTGAGGTTAGTTTTGGCACAGTTTTTATAGCTAGATGCCCTTCCAAATGCCAACCACTTTACAGTGTAGACTGGATGCTTTTTATTTGGCACCAGCTCAGGTGAGGTTAGTTTTGGCACAGTTTTTATAGCTAGATGCCCTTCCAAATGCCAACCACTTTACATTGTAGACTGGATGCTTTTTATTTGGCACCAGCTCAGGTGAGGTCAGTTTTGGCATAGTTTTCTCAGCTGGATGCCCTTCCAAATGCCAACCACTTTACATTGTAGACTGGATGCTTTTTATTTGGCACCAGCTCAGGTGAGGTCAGTTACGTTCTGGCATTTGCTAAATTTTTCTTGAGAACATTCCTTTCTTAGTGGTAAGACCGTTGCGGATCTTCTTCTAGCATAATGGATGTCCACTTACAAGTCATCTCTCTTATATGTATGTAATATAATTTCTTTCTGAAACTTCAGATTTTTAAATATGCTAGACCACTGGTTTTAAATTAATATTAATCAAATTAACATTCAAATTTTCGTCCTTAGTATTTTAAATTTATATAAATATACAAAATGGCTAAAAGCTATCCATTGAGAGTAACATATTTAAAATTAAAAGCAGAAAAATATAAATTTACACACAGTTCGTAACTGTGCTCTACAGCTATTTCATAGGGATTAAGCATCATTATATAACTATGTTTGATGCTAATGAAACAGCTGTCGAGTACAATTAAATTATAAACTATATGTGAAATTCTTACCCATGTATATATTATATACTGTCCTAATCAGGTTCTACACAGCATATTTTTTTTTAAATAGTTATTTTATTAGATCCTACTAAATTCTTAATTTATCTCCAAAATTAATTAGAAACAAAATTTAGAGCATACATTTTATTAGAAATATGGCTGTGCTGAAAGCTAACATTGAAATTAAAGGTTCTGAGTTCAAACTCAGCCTAAAGAACTTGTGTGCACTTATGACAACAGACCACCTGATGACAGCCAGGGATTACACCAATTAAAATATAACAGAGGAAAGAAAAAAGAAAAAAAAAGGAAACGATGTTGGCATTGACAGACTTCTTCTTCTTCTTCTTCTTCTTTTTCTTCTTCTTCTTCTTCTCTTCTTCTCTCCTCCTCCTCCTCCTCCTCCTCCTTCTTCTCCTTCCTCTCCTTCGTCTTCTTCTTCTCCTTCTTTTTCTTCTTCCTCCTACACTTCTTCTTCTTCTTCTTCTTCTTCTCCTACTCCTCCTTCTTCTTCTTCTCCTTCTCCTCCTTCTTCTTCTTCTTCTTCTCCTTCCTCTTCTATTTTTGCATATCATTTGCATATTTCGCTGCATATAATTTTTCTTCTTCTTCTTTTGAGTTTGTGAATACAGTTTTTCCGTTGTCCAAGAATGAGGCTTATTTTTTTTTTGCTTTTATTGTTTTTATTCATTTGTTTATACCAATTAATTTTCCCTGATTGCAATTGTTTCGTTTGTATGTTTTTGCCTATTGTTTTTTGTTGTTTTTTCTTTTACCATTTATCCATTTATTTGTTTATTCATTCTTTTACATATTTCGCTTTTTATTTATTCTCCCTAAAATACATCTTCCTCTTCCTCCTCCTCTTCCCACCATGCCCACCTCTTCGCTGTTTCATTTCGATATTTTCCGTTCATCATTCAAAATTTGTTTACCTGCTCAACCCACCACCTTAGTCTTCTCACTTTTTTTTTTTTTTTTGGTTTTTCTTATGTTTATGAGGTTGGTTTTTATGCTTTTTGGGGTTTCCTTCTCCCACAGCATCTGCTTTGTATCCCCATTCCCCACCACACCTACCTCACCCTTTGTCCATATCTGCACTTGTACGGACGGGCACGCTCGGGCACACTCAAATGCGTATGCACACATAGGCATGCACACACACACAGGTATTCATGCCCACAGAGGCATACACAGACACACACTCTTATAATCATTAATATGCACATGCACAAAAACATTAACACACACACACACACACACATGCACACACACACACACACAACAGAAGCATGCATACACACGACACACACATACACACACACACCTTCTTAAAATCATTAGTATGCACATACATAGAAGTATTAACACACACACACACACAACACAAGCATGCATACACACACAACACAGGTACACACATACACATACACACACATACATGCACACACACAACACACACATACACACACATGCACCTTCTTAAAATCATTAGTATGCACATACATAAATGTATTAACACACACACACACACAACACAAGCATGCATACACACACATACACACACACACAGACACATACATACACAGACACACAGACACACATACACTTAAAATTATTAATATGCACATACATAAATGTACTAACACACACACACGCACACACACCTGCACACACACATACACACATTGTTTGTAAAGCATTATGACTAACTTATGGCCTATCACTGGGTCCCTTTTTTTGTTTATAATCTCAGTATTCAGGCCCCTATTTATCTTTACATGCTATTAAATAAAGGGAGACTTCATCATCATCATCATCGTTTAACGTCCGCTTTCCATGCTAGCATGGGTTGGACGGTTCGACCGGGCTCTGGGAAGCCAGAAGGCTGCATCGGCCCAGTCTGATCTGGCAGTGTTTCTACAGCTGGATGCCCTTCCTAACGCCAACCACTCCGTGAGTGTAGTGGGTGCTTTTTACGTGCCACCTGCACAGGTGCCAGGGGGGTCTGGCAACGGCCACGATCGGTTGGTGCTTTTTACGTGCCACCGGCACAGAAGCCAGCCAAGGCGGCGCTGGCATTGGCCACGACATCAGCATCGGCATCGGCATCGTTGTTAAAATATTGTTTCTGTATCAAACTTCTGCTTCTTTCAAAGCAAATAAACTTACCCTCATAAATGTGATATTAAAGTTGTGGGGGGCATGGAGGGGAGACAAAAAAAAACCCCATGAAAATCCCAACAGAAATATTGTAAATGGTTTTGAAGTTGAAGAGGAAGATCCTAATTTTGGCCCAAGGCCAGCAATTTTGAGGAGAATTGGGTGGGATAAGTTGATTACACTGTTCCCAATAGATGACTGGTACTTCATTTTATTAGTCCTGAATGGATGACCCCAGTGGTTTTTGAACATAATAAACCTTTCTACAGTAGGAACAAGGCTTGAAATTTTGTGGGGAGATGAATCGATTATACCAAGGATGAAAGGCAAAGTTAACCTTAGTAGAATTTGAACTCACCAAAATACCACCCCCCCCCGTCCCCAACTCTGCAGGTGTTGACATGCCCCAGTTGATGGCATCAATCTCAATTTTTTTAGGGGATCTGTGAATACCACTGTCCCTGCTCCTTCTAGAATCAGCTAGTAAAAAAAAAGAAAGAATGAGGGAAATTAAAAAAACCCTATAAAATCATATGACCCCTTTAAACACACAAGATATGAAGGACATTACAAAACACACTCACTTCATCAGGAGATTTAAAAAGTAAAATTTTTGGACTGCAGTGTTTTATGACAAATCATGGAGTGTCAAATCCTGCTGGTCTGAAAGTAAAAGTTGTGATCTGTGCACAGCAGAGAAGAGTCCTTAAAACCCTAAACAAGGTTTCTGTGTAAATGCCAGATCAGAGATACTAAGGAAATGCAGACCGTTTGAAAAATACTTGTTATGCAATTGAAAGACTACCTTCAGTTGACTACAATCGCATTTCATAAGACAAGGTTTCTCACTTACGTGTCTCATTACAATTTCTGGAAAAGATGTTGTGATTGGTTATTTCATCATCATCATCATCATCATCATTTAACGTCCGCTTTCCATGCTAGCATGGGTTGGACGGTTCAACTGGGGACTGCGAAGCCGGAAGGCTGCACCAGGCCAGTCAGATCTGGCAGTGTTTCTACAGCTGGATGCCCTTCCTAACGCCAACCACTCCGAGAGTGTAGTGGGTGATTTTATGTGCCACCGACACAGGTGCCAGACGAGGCTGGCAGACGGCCACGCTCGGATGGTGTTATTTATGTGCCACCGACACAGGTGCCAGACGAGGCTGGCAAACGGCCACGATCGGATGGTGTTTGTTACGTGCCCACAGCACGGAGGCCAGTCGATGCGGTACTGGCTACGGCCACATTCGGTTGGTTTTCTTGTGTGCCACCGGCACTGGTACCACCGGCACTGGTACCACAAAGATACAAATTCCATTGATGTTCATCTATTTTGATTTGTTTTGATTTTCCTTCTTTGGAAATTATCCAATCTTCTAGTTTCCTCCTTCTATCACTCACCTTCATTTTTATTTTCACTTTTCTGGCCTACACTCAATTTCTCCTTTCCCACCAATGACGGTTAGTCTCCCTTTATTACATTTAATTTCAGTTATTCCCCTCCCCAGCCCCCAAATTAACAACAATCTATGTTATAACTTACGCCAACGATTTAATGTCAAAATTAACGGGGAAGTAACTCACAAGCGCTCGAGGATGAGTTATTTACCTTGATCTAAGTGACCGCTTGGGAAGATTTTTTTTAAAACCATTTCTTACATTTTTCATATGGAAATAAACAGGATCTGAAGACTGAACTATAGAAACGGCACATGTGATAAGTTCGCTTATATTGTTTTATAAATACACATTCATGCACACACACACACACCACACACACACACACATGCACAAGAAAAAACCCCACCTTTTATCAATTCAAAATATAATAGAAATATTAAAATTAAAATAAAAAATGATTAAGTAAATTGCAAAAAAATAATAAAAACGTATATAATTTTTTATTATTATTTTTTTTTTGCAATTTACTTAATCATTGGTATTTTATTGTTATTTTGATTTTAATATTTCTATTATATGTAATTTTCTAGATGGTGTAATTTAATTGTTCATTTTGAATTGATATAAGGTGGGTTTTTGTCTAATTATATATATATATATATATATATATATTGGAAGGTTTGGAGATGATGTACAGGTATTATATATTAGAAGAAATGAGGTACTCAGAAGATCAGATGGTTTATATTTACAGATATTTATTTATATATTACATTTTTTATATATATATCATATCACTTAGTTCATTAGTGCTTTCTCCCATTCTAGTGGGGTTTTCAAATCAAACTAAGTTTGTAATATATAAATAAATATCTGTAAATATAAACCATCCGATCTTCTGAATACCTCATTTCTTCTAATACATATATATATATATATATTAATTGTGTGAAATTTGATTTAGTATTTCTAAATTGAATTTTTTTCCCTGTAAGTTGGATTAATATTCCCTCAATAATTATATATATATAATATAATATATATATATATATATATATATATACATACATACATTCAGGGTTTTGCAAAGAAACTGAGACAATTTTTACGATACAATAAAGCAATTTATAAATACTAAGATAGCAGTAATAGACACAGATATTATTTTACTGTAACATTTATTACAACAAAAACAGTTATCACGCAGTATGGCTGCCCTTTTGGGAAATTTCTGCCTCCACACGAGAATGAAATTTTTGTGCTGCTGCTGCAGCCTCCACCGTTTTGATTTTGCATGTTGCACGCATGATGCAGATCTTCAAGCTGTTGACACTCGAGTGTGGTGAAGCATTGGCCCTTGCTTGGTGTATGCCCCGTAAAAAGTAATCGAGAAGGTTGAGGTCTGGGTTACTGCCGGGCCAGATGCTGGCCCTCACAAAAAAAAATGGTGCTCTTTACTCTTTTACTTGTTTCAGTCAATTGACTGCGGCCATGCTGGAGCACCGCCTTTAATCGAGCAATTTGACCCCGAATTGTGTGGTAGGGAGCTTGCTTTCCAATGACATGGTTCCAGGTTCAGTACTGATGCATGGCACCTAGGGCAAGTGTCTCTTACTATTGCCTCAGGCACACCAAAGACTTATTCTTTTGTAAGCCCAGTACTTATTCTATCGGTCTCTTTTGCCAAACCGCTAAGTAACGGGGACATAAACACACCAGCATCGGTTGTCAAGCAATGCTAGGGGAACAAACACAAACACACACATGCATATATATACATATATACGACGGGCTTCTTTCAGTTTCCATCTACCAAATCCACTCACAAGGCTTTGGTCGGCCCGAGGCTATAGTAGAAGACACTTGCCCAAGGTGCCATGCAGTGGGACTGAACCCGGAACCATGTGGTTGGTAAACAAGCTACTTACCACACAGGCAGTCCTACACCTATATATATATATATATATATATATACACACATTATATGAGAAGTCTGAGGAATGGTACTGTGGAATGGTGCAGCAATTCTTGATAAGCACACGTTGTCAAGCCCAAACTTTTGGTCTATCCAAGGTAAGAGAGAGTTCTTCAGGATGTCCAGATACTCCTCTGTGCCGATCTTCAAGCCAGACTCAATGAAGTGTGCCCATCATCATCATCGTTTAATGTCCGTTCTCCATGCTAGCATGGGTTGGACGGTTCGACCGGGGATCTGGGAAGCCAGAAGGCTGCATCAGGCTCCAGTCTGATCTGGCAGTGTTTTTACAGCTGGATGCCCTTCCTAACGCCAACCACTCCGAGAGTGTAGTGGGTGCTTTTTATGTGCCACCGGCACAGGTGCCAGGCGAGGCTGGCAACGGCCACAATCGGATGGTGCTTTTTACGTGGTGCCAAAACAGCAATGGCAGAACGATTCTCTTGACTTTCTGTTGTTGAATCAGTTTGCTATTTACCTGAAAAATAAAAATGGGGATTAGATTTTCAAGCAAGCAAAGTTTCGTCAGAAAATGAAGTTTGAAACCCACTGCTTAAAATTGGTCTCAGTTTATCTACAAGACTCTGTATAGTTTCACACACACATATACACTCGTGTATGCATGTGTGTATACACACATTTACATACTCTTACTCTTTTACTTGTTTCAGTCATTTGACTGCAGCCATGCTGGAGCACCGCCTTTAATCAAGCAACTCGACCCCGGGACTTATTCTTTTGTAAGCCCAGTACTTATTCTATCGGTCTCTTTTGCCGAACCGCTAGGTAACGGGGACATAAACACACCAGCATCGGTTGTCATGCAATGCTAGGGGAACAAACACAGACACACAAACACACATGCATATATATATATATATATACGATGGGCTTCTTTCAGTTTCCGTCTACCAAATCCACTCACAAGGCTTTGGTCGGCCCAAGGCTATAGTAGAAGACACTTGCCCAAGGTGCCACGTAGTGGGACTGAACCCAGGACCATGTGGTTGGTAAACAAGCTACTTACCACACACTCACTCTTGCGCCTATACTTATATTTTGCTTACTCGTCTATATGTTGCACTAGTTCATTCTCAGTTTTAACGTTAAAAAGTTGAGATGCAACGTAGCAAAGATATTTTGTACTGTGGTTCAACACTAAATAAGGTGTGTGACTTATATACGCACCTGGTATATGTATTATATTTTGTCCGTTTATGCATACCCACTATATATTACATGCAATTGTAGCCAACTGAAGGTAGTGTCTTTCAATTGCATAACAAGTATTTTTCAAACAGTCTGCATTTCCTTAATATCTCTGATCTGGCATTTACACAGAAACCTTGTTTAGGGTTTTAAGGACTCTTCTCTGCTGTGCACAGATCACAACTTTTACTTTCAGACCAGCAGGATTTGACACTCCATTATTTATCATAAAACACTGCAGTCCAAAAATTTTACTTTTTAAATCTCCAGATGAAGTGTGTGTGTGTGTGTGTGTTTGAGTTTGTGAATGTTTGGGTTTGCTACTTTCAAATGTGTGTGTGTGTGTGAGTGTGTAATATATAATTACGATTAAGTTGAATTAAGTACTTAATTGAGGTACCTTGATAGTTTGATATCGTATGTACAGGTGTCAATACATTGCGGCCGTTTCAAGTGGCTCCATTCAATTAATCAATGAAGGCATTACATCATTTTGAAAGAAACCACTCTCTTCAGAAGCAGATGACCATATAGATTTCAATCACAAAGGAGAAACCATTTTTAGTAAATTTACATCAGTAATAGAGACCAAAATAATTACATTGTTTCCTTAGTTTTATGTATATACTAGCAGTATCGCCCGGCGTTGCTCGGGTTTGTAAGGGAAATAACTATATAAGCATTTTTAGAGAGTTATAGCCAAAAAATAGCAAAAAATGCATTAAAAATGGAAAAAAAAATGATGGTAAATTTTTTTTTGAATCGTTGACTCATCGTAGACATTTTTAGAGAGTTACTTCCCCTATATAATAGCGAAAAAATGCATTAAAATGGAAAAAAATGATGGTAAATTTTTTTTTAAATCGTTGACTCATCGTAGACGTTTTTAGAGAGTTACTTCCCTTATATAATAGCGAATAAATGCATTAAAATGGAAAAAAATGATGGTAAATTTTTTTTAAAATCGTTGACTCATCGTAGACATTTTTATATAATAGCGAAAAAATGGAAAAAAATGATGGTAAATTTTTTTTTAAATCGTAGACTCATCGTAGACGCACGCTAATACCCAGAAGGACTCGATATGAATCACGATTATAAGATACCCGGTTTTGGTTAAACTGCACCGCAAAATGTGGGAGTAGTTAGAAATCTAAATCGTAGGAGACAGACAACACATAACCTCACTTTTATATACTCTTTACTCTTTACTCTTTTACTTGTTTCAGTCATTTGACTGTGGCCATGCTGGAGCACCGCCTTTAGTCGAGCAAATCGACCCCGGGACTTATTCTTTGTAAGCCCAGTACTTATTCTATCAGTCTCTTTTGCTGAACCGCTAAGTGACGGGGACGTAAACACACAGCATCGGTTGTCAAGCAAAGCTGGGGGGACAAACACAGACACACACAACATATACACACACTTATATATATATATCATATATACGACAGGCTTCTTTCAGTTTCCGTCTACCAAATCCACTCCACTCACAGGCATTGTCAGCCCGGGGCTATAGCAGAAGACACTTGCCCAAGATGCCATGCAGTGGGACTGAACCCGGAACCATGTGGTTGGTTAGCAAGCTACTTACGACACAGCCATCAAGATTTGTGTCAGAATGAGTTTAGAAAATATTGCATATCTTATTAAGCCTATTATAATTTAGAGAGTAGCAGAGGAAAATAGTTGGGATCAAGATATAGGAGAGATGTAGTTGTTTATATTTAGAATATTTTATGCTGCTTGTAGCCCTCAACCATTTAGAATTAAATCCTTTGGCAGTTGTTAACTGTATTCTATCTAGTTGGTGGTGATAAATCAATTAATGCCACAAAATCTCCCTAACTCTTGCTGTACTAGAACCATATGTCTAGCTCAGTGGTTTTCAACCAGGGTTCCGCGGAACCCTAAGGTTCGCGGAACCCTAAGGTTCCGCGGAACCTTAGGGTTCCGCCAGTACAGTCCAGGGGTTCCGCAAGAAGTTACAAAACTGCTAAAATCGGCAGTAATTTTTAATTCTCCTGTGCAGATATGTGTGCATAAGACTATTAAATTAGGCGCAGGAGTGGCTGTGTGGTAAGCAGCTTGTTTACCAACCACATGGTTCCGGGTTCAGTCTCACTGCGTGGCACCTTGGGCAAGTGTCTTCTACTATAGCCTCGGGCCGACCAAAGCCTTGTGAGTGAAATTGGTAGACGGAAACTGAAAGAAGCCCGTCGTATATATGTATATATATATATATAATGCGTGTGTATATATATATGCGTGTGTGTGTTTGTGTGAGTGTGTTTGTCCCCCTAACATTGCTTGACAACCGATGCTGGTGTGTTTATGTCCCCGTTACTTAGCGTTTCGGCAAAAGAGACCGATAGAATAAGTACTGGGCTTACAAAAAGAATAAGTCCCGGGGTCGAGTTGCTCGATTAAAGACGGTGCTCCAGCATGGCCGCAGTCAACTGACTGAAACAAGTAAAAGAGTAAAAGAGTAGGGGTTCCTTGAGCCAGTGGAATGTTTTCTTGGGGTTCCGCTCCAGCAAAAAAGTTTGAAAAGCACAACACACACACATACACACACTCACTCACTCACAGACACTTATACATACACAGACATATTTAATGACTTACATCTGACTGGGCCTGATGAAGCCTTCCAGCTTCACAGACCCCAGTTGAACCGTCCAACCCATGCTAGCATGGAA
>NW_021833746.1:47500-60000 GCF_006345805.1 Octopus sinensis
CTTTTTACGTGCCACTGGCACGGAAGCCACTCTCTCTCTCTGTATATATATATATATATAATAACAAAGGCTGAAATTAATTAATTAAGTAATCAGTAATTTCACCAAGTAGAATTCGACATGAAAAGGACCATTTCATGGTAAGCTTAAGTAATACTTTATAAATAGGGTTCAGCAACGATTTGCTTCACCACATACCGAAGTTTAGAAATAGCAGTCAAAAAAGAAGGAATAGCTAAGATTTTTTGACTGCTATTTCTAAACTTCGGTATGTGGTGAAGCAAATCGTTGCTGAACCCTATTTATAAAGTATATATATATATAGGCGCAGGAGTGGCTGTGTGGTAAGTAGCTTGCTAACCAACCACATGGTTCCGGGTTCAGTCCCACTGCGTGGCATCTTGGGCAAGTGTCTTATGCTATAGCCCCGGGCCGACCAATGCCTTCTGAGTGGATTTGGTAGACGTAAACTGAAAGAAGCCTGTCGTATATATGTATATATATATGTATATATATATATGTATGTGTGAGTGTGTTTGTGTGTCTGTGTTTGTCCCCTAGCATTGCTTGACAACCGATGCTGGTGTGTTTACGTCCCCGTCACTTAGCGGTTCGGCAAAAGAGACCGATAGAATAAGTACTGGGCTTACAAAAGAATAAGTCCCGGGGTTGATTTGCTCGACTAAAAAAAGGCGGTGCTCCAGCTTGACCGCAGTCAAATGACTGAAACAAGTAAAAGAGTAAAAGATTGTATATAATCACAGCCTCAGAATTTTATTGCTGTCATATAGTCTGAGAGGGTTGAGAAGTTGTGATGTTGATGTTTTTTTTCCTGAAGCCTATATAACGCTGTATTGTCATAATTGTCTTTTGAATCTTGTTCTCTGATTAGAGTTATCTCCCTTGATCTATACCGCTGGAATATCCTCGGCTGACCTATGATCACCAAACACATTCGGGAATAGTGTATCTAGGACTAAATTCTTAACAGGTCGCCTTTGCCTTTCATGTTTTTTTTTATTTTTGGTTAGTGGGGGTAGGTGTCAGTGAGATAAGTACCAGTTGAGCTACTGGGGTCGATGTATTTGACTTGTCCCCTCGCCACAAAATACCAGCCCTTGTGCCTTTGATTGTACCAATATTGTTATCCTCTTTTACTTGTTTCAGTCATTTGACTGCGGCCATGCTGGAGCACCGCCTTTAATCGAGCAACTCGACCCTGGGATTTATTCTTTTGTAAGCCCAGTACTTATTCTATCGGTCACTTTTGCCGAACCGCTAAGTGACGGGGACGTAAACACACCAGCATCGGTTGTCAAGCAATGCTGGGGAGACAAACACAGACACACAAACATATACACATACATACATACATATATATATATACATATATACGATGGGCTTCTTTCAGTTTCCGTCTACCAAATCCACTCACAAGGCTTTGGTCGGCCCGAGGCTATAGTAGAAGACACTTGCCCAAGGTGCTACGCAGTGGGACTGAACCCAGAACCATGTGGTTGGTAAACAAGCTACTTACCACACAGCCACTCCTGCCCCTATCATAGTTTTTTTTTAAATGCGGGCATGGCCGTGTGGTTAAGAAGCTTTCTTCCCAACCATGTGGTTTCAGGTTCAGTCTCACTGCACACATTTCAGGCTGGTGTCTTCTACTATAGTTCAGAGCCAACCAGTGTCTTGTGAATGAATTTGGTAGGCAGACAGAAACTGTGTGGAAAGTTATCATAGTCTATATTTGTTCCCACCCCCACTGCTGTGTTGGTTTGTTTGCATCCCTATAATCTATGGTTCAACAAAACAAGCTGATAGACGAGACTCAAAAAAAAAAATTTTTTTTAAACAAATAAATATTGGGGTCAATTTGTTTGAGTAAACCCTTCATGGTGGTGCTCCAGCATGGCCCCAATCCAGTGACTGAAATAAATCAAAGATTATTATCAATGAATGCTTGTAGAAAGAGACAGAAACAAAATATTATGTTGCTTCTTTCTATATTCTGTTTCAATTCCTGTCTGGGTTGATTTTTTTTTTTTTTACCATTCATCATGTTGTGATCATAAAATAAGTACCTGTAATATACTGGGGCATGACAAAATTTACTGTACACTCCCCCCACTCCACCCTGAAGTGTGTGGCCATGCGTCTATGAGAAATCATTATTACCACTTCACAGACTGCTGGTTATTCTCTTTGAAGTGCTTTCATTTAATTTTCATCTGTTTTACATCTTTACATCTGTTGTGTGCATTGTATATCTGTTGTGTGTTATACAAGTGGTTTATGCGGTGTATATATGTTGTGCACATTGTACGTATAATGTGCATGTTGCATTCCTACTATGTGTTTTTAGCATCTTTTATTATGTGGTTTACATCTGTTGTGTGTGTTTAACACCAGCTATCTGCATTCTACATCTGTTATGCTTGTTTTAATTCTACCCATTGTATACATTTTGCATCTGTTATGTGCATTCTACATCTGTTGTGTGTGTTTAGCATCTGTTTTTATACGTTTTACTTCTGCTCTGTGTGTGTACCATCTCTATTACTCTTTAACTCTTTTACTTGTTTCAGTCATTTGACTGTGGCCATGCTGGAGCACCGCCTTTAATCGAGCAACTCGACCCCGGGACTTATTCTTTGTAAGCCCAGTACTTATTCTATCGGTCTCTTTTGCCGAACCGCTAAGTGACAGGGACATAAACACACCAGCATCGGTTGTCAAGCAATGCTAGGGGGACAAACACACACACACAAACTCACACACATACACATACATACCCTCTCTCTCTCTTTCGGAGAAGCACAAGCACCTACACGCACATATACACACACGGCAGTAACTTCCGCCTGCCAAATTCAATCACAAAGCTCCGGTCGGCTCGGGTCTATAGCAGAAGACATCTACCCAAAGTGCCACGCAGTGGGACTGAACCCGAAACCATGTAGCTAGGAAGCAAGCTCCCTAACAACACAAGACAGGCTTCTTTCAGTTTCCGTCTACCAAATCCACTCACAAGGCATTGGTCGGCCCGGGGCTATAGCAGAAGACACTTGCCCAAGATGCCACGCAGTGGGACTGAACCCGGAACCATGTGGTTGGTTAGCAAGCTACTTACCACACAGCCTCTCCTGCGCCTGTGTATATACATATTTATAATATAAATCTGTTGCATCTATTATATTATATTATATATCAGTTTATATTATCACATATACTGTATATCCATTGTATATGTTGTACATTTGTTTATTGTTTACACCTATTGTATATTTATTCTGTGCATGCATTTTCCATGTTATTCATCTATTATGCATGTAGCACAACTGTTGTATATCTTTCTAATGCATTGCATAGTGTTTTGTCTGTATTATCTTATGCCTGTCCTTAAATCCATTGTACATCTGTTTGGTATAACATCTGTTGTGTGTAATACATTTGTAAAATACATGTGCTGTATTTTCTGGTATGCAAGTTGACATAGTATACAGCAGTGCTTTTCAAACTTTTTGCTGGAGCGGAACCCCAAGGAAACATTCCACTGGCTCGGGGAACCCCTGTGCAATAATTTAATAGTCTTACGCACACATATCTGCGCAGGAGAATTAAAAATTATTGCCGATTTTAGCAGTTTTGTAACTTCCTGCGGAACCCCTGGACTGTACTGGCGGAACCCTGGTTGAAAACCACTGGTATACAGTGTAAACATGTAGTGTAAACATGTAGCATAAACATTCAAACATTGTCACTATCTTTCCAACTCCTGCTGCATTTCACATGGAGCTTTTGGCCCTTCAAAGTTGTCTTGGTGTGTTAGACAACCTTCTTTTATTTTTGGGTTTTAGGTTTTTTTGGTCTGAAAAATAAGACTTGCACATGTTGGAAAAGAGTTGGTTTATTGAGTAAATAAATGTGTCACTGTCACATACATTGTACATCTGTTGGTTATATAGCACTTGATAGCCAAAGTCAGGACTTGAAATTCTTATCCCTTGGGTAGAAACTTCATATACTCTCTCTCTCTCTCTTTTACTCTTTTACTTGTTTCAGTCATTTGACTGTGGCCATGCTGGAGCACCGCCTTTAGTCGAGCAACTCAACCCCGGGACTTATTCTTTGTAAGCCCAGTACTTATTCTATCGGTCTCTTTTGCCGAACCGCTAAGTAACAGGAACGTAAACACACCAGCATCGGTTGTCAAGCAATGCTAGGGGGACAAACACACACACAAAAACTCACATACATACACATATATACGACAGGCTTCTTTCAGTTTCCGTCTACCAAATCCACTCACAAGGCATTGGTCGGCCCGGGGCTATAGCAGAAGACACTTGCCCAAGATGCCACGCAGTGGGACTGAACCCGGAACCATGTGGTTGGTTAGCAAGCTACTTACCACACAGCCACTCCTGCGCCTATATATTTTACTTGCTTCTCAAATCTGGAAAAAAAAACAACAACAACAATGCAGAAATCATGCCATAGTGCAATTTATCTGGCTGTTGTTGTTTAGCCCCAGGTCAGTCTTAGTCTTGATTTGATGAGATTATGCTCAGAGGCATTCCAGCCATGGCTGTCTCGTTTTATTTCTGCCGACATAAGGTATGATTTGAGTCTAATGACGGAAACAGTTTAAAGAATATGAGTATATTGTTGTTTTTAGTCATTGACTGGCTAATAGGAATTAAAGGGGTCCATAGGTAAAAGAAATAAGAATTAAAGGGGTCCATAGGCAGAAAAAAAATATGGCTGAGAACCACAGAAGCAATAGGCTAAAAAGGTAAAAAATACAAATTTTCATTAAATTTAATGTTTTTGTTGCTGTTTTACTGAAATAAATTTTCTTCTCTTTTCCTGCAGCCCAAACTGTCCAGCATCCAAAACAGACCCCTTCCAGCCCTACCAATTGATAGAAATGGACATAGTAAATCTAGTATACAGCGATCGTCGCTGCAGAATTTATCGTCGACGGACGATGGTGATCGCACGTCTTCAAGTTGTCACGTTCCTCTCAGAGAGTCAGTCCATCCGTATAACCCACGGCGGAGGGAGAGCTCTCCGAAGACTAAGGGTCAGAGGCCGCTGAGCGGAGCAGCATTTGATATAAAAAAAAGCTACAACGGTTACAGCCGGGCATTGTCATGCGATGCCTCGTACTACGGATACAGATCCAGCGTCCACTGCCCCCAGGCGTCGCCTCTAGTGAAGCAACAAAGCTTCCCAGAGACAGAAAGCACATCTCTGCAGCAGTTATATACGTTAGAAGGACATGGCAAACACATTGAGGAACCCTGCTTGCCTGCTAGTTGTCCAAACAACAGCAGCAGCAGCATCACTGACCACCAACATTGGCGACCGACACTTGACATTGGGAGGCACTTGTCGCCAATGGCACGTCATTCAAGAAAGGAGCCGCATGCACCTCAGCTCCCTATTTCCCAACCTGGACCAACATCATCTCCACAGTCGTCAAGGTACCAAAATGATAGTCTCTTTCAATACCAGGGTTATTATGATAGTTCCATACCGAATTCACCGTCAAGGTAAGTCCCAGCTTATTTCGTTCACCTTTCAGTATTTAAACTGGTCATATCCAGCCCAAATATTTTCTACCTGTTTTATGTTCAAACTGGCCAGATCCAGCCTCTCACACCTACTCCACAATGTTGTCTTACAAACAATCACATTGTCGAAATATTTGGTCCCTCACACACCTACTCTACAAAATCAATATTAAAAAATAAACAATCACATCATCAAATTCTCAAAGCTACAAGATGATCCAAGATTAATTCAAAACAACGTGAATAAATAAGTTCCACATTTGAGAGAGTAAACTGAATGACAAAGGGTTACACTGGCCATATCGAACCCAGATATTGTACCTGTTATATGTCCAGCCTTTCACATCTATCCTACAATGTCATTCTAAAAATAAACAATCACAGCATAACAGATGTAGAATGCAGATAGCTGGTGTTAAACACACACAACAGATGTAAACCACATAATAAAAGGTGCTAAAAACACATAGTAGGAATGCAACATGCACATTATACGTACAATGTGCACAACATATATACACCACATAAACCACGTGTATAACACACAACAGATATACAATGCACACAACAGATGTAAAGATGTAAAACAGATGAGAATTAAATGAAAGCACTTCAAAAGCTATGAGATAATGCATGATTAATTCAAAACAATGTGAATAAATAAGCATTGCATTTGACAAAATAATCTGGATGCCAAAGAGTTAATTTAGTTAATTTAGCCATTAGTTAATTTAGCCAAAGAGTTAATTTAGCCATTATTTCCTTTTGGTTTTGTCATTAAATTAATAAGATTGGCTGAGAGACCTTGCTGTTCTCCATGTAGCAGTGGGATAACAGCTGGGGTGACAGGATAGCAGTTGATGTAGTTGTAGATTGATTGCTAGGTTGGCAGTTGGAAAGCAGTTGATGTAGCTAGAGGAAGGCTGCTGGGATGGCAGAAAGAACACAGTTGATGTACATTGGCAGCAGGATAGCTGTTGGTGTTGCAGTGGAATGGCAGTAGGATAGCAGTTGGTATAGTAGTTGGAGTGGCAGTAGAATAGCAGTTGGTGTTGCAGTGGATTGGCAGTAGGATAGCAGTTGGTGTTGTAGTGGGATGGCAGTTGGATTGGCAGTAGGATAGCAGTTGGTGTTGCAGTGGAATGACAGCTGGAGTGGCAGTAGGATACCACTTGGTGTTGCAGTTGGATGGCAGTTGGTGTGGCAGTAGGATAGCAGTTAGTGTGGCAGTGGGATGGTAGTTAAAATGGCAGTAGGATAGCAGTTGGTGTTGCAGTAAAATGGCAGTTGAATGGGCAGTAGGATAGCAGTTGGTGTAGGAATTGGAGTGGCAGTTGGTGTTGCAGTAGAATGGCAGTAGCATAGCAGTTGGAGTGGCAGCAGGCAAATAGTTGATAAAGCAGGAGGAGGTAGTTGTTATAGCAGTGGGATGGTAGCTGGATTGGCAGTAGGAAAACAGTTGCTGCTGCAGTAAGGTAGCAGCTGGGGTGACAGTAGGATGGCAGCTGGAATGGTATGTTGTGCTTTCTTTTGACATTCAAACTAACTTTGGTGACATCATTTATTTCTCAAGAATTCCCACCCTTAAAACAGCACAACACCCTACTAAAAAAAAAAAAACTGACCCTACCGCCATCACCACCACCGCTGCATTCTACAGAAACCCCTTTCTGTACTACATCCCGAGCTGTTTCATCAATGATGTTCAAAGTACAGTACCGGAACTGACACTTCCGCCTTCTGTAGTGGTAGTAGCAGTTGTGGTGGTGGTGGTGGTGGTGGTAGTTGCAGTGGTGTTGGTGGTGGTGTTGGTGTTGGTAGTGGTTGTTTTTAATGGTGGTGTGGTGGTGGTGGTTGGTGGTCATGAGGTTGGTAGTGGTAGTGTTGTGGTGGTGGTGGTGGTGGTGGTGGTGGTAGTTGCAGTGGTGTTGGTGGTGGTGTTGGTGTTGGTAGTGGTTGTTTTTAATGGTGGTGGTGGTGGGTGTGTTGGTGGTCATGAGGTTGGTAGTGGTAGTGGTTGTGGTGGTGGTGGTGGTGGTGGTGGTGGTAGTTGCAGTGGTGTTGGTGGTGGTGTTGGTGTTGGTAGTGGTTGTTTTTAATGGTGGTGGTGGTGGGTGTGTTGGTGGTCATGAGGTTGGTAGTGGTAGTAGTTGTTGTGGTGCTGTTGCCAGTTCTGACGATAGCGATAGTGGTGTTGGTTATGGTTGTGGTGTTGGTGGTAGTGGTGGTTGTCAATGGTCTTTTGTGGTGTCGGTGCAGCTGGTAGTTGCTGGGGGTAAAAAAAAATGGTAGGGGGGGTAGATCATCCTTAATGCAGAGCAGGTTGTGGTGGTGGAGGTGGGGGTGACAGTGGAATATATAATTTTTAGGTCAGACCCTAACTTGGAATACATTTGGATGCATTTGTGTGTGTGTGTGTGTGTGTGTGTGTGTGCGTGCGTGTGCCTGTGTGCGTATGTAAGTATGGATGTGTGTGTATATATATATATATATATGTATATTGGTTACTTCATTTCACAGTTATGTGAGCATACATACATTTATTTATCCCTCTATACATGCCTACATATATGCATACACGCACACATACACACACACATATACACACACATATTACTGGGTGAACACACACACACTCAAAATGGCTGTGTTTAAGAATTTCGTTTTGCAACCCCTGTGGCTTTACATTCAGTCCCACTGCAAAACATTTTGGTAGTGCCTCAACATGGCCACAGTTTAATAAATGATAGTCCAAAAGAAAGTTAAGGCGCAGGAATGGCTGTGTGGTAAGTAGCTTGCTAACCAACCACATGGTTCTGGGTTCAGTCCCACTGCGTGGCATCTTGGGCAAGTGTCTTCTGCTATAGCCCCGGGCCGACCAATGCCTTGTGAGTGGATTGGTAGACGGAAACTGAAAGAAGCCTGTCGTATATATGTATACATATATATATGTATGAGTGTGTATGTAGTGTGGTCTGTGTTTGTCCCCCTAGCATTGCTGACAACCGATGCTGGTGTGTTTACGTCCCGTCACTTAGCGGTTCGGCAAAAGAGACCGATAGAATAAGTACTGGGCTTACAAAGAATAAGTCCCGGGATCAATTTGCTCGACTAAAGGCGGTGCTCCAGCATAGCCGCAGTCAAATGACTGAAACAAGTAAAAGAGTAAAAGAGTGTGTGTGTGTGTGTGTGTGTGAAGCACATATCATCATTTAGAATCTGTCTTTCTTGCTGGATTGGGGACCAAAGCCTTGTGAGTGGAGCCTAAATGATAAAGCTCTATGACCTATTGTTTGTGATTCCCAGATTGGCCAGAGGTACTCTAGATCTTCTGAACTATTTGCCTATACAATAAAGCATTGTCGCCTGTTGCTTGTGGTTAGTGGTACTGCAGGTCTTCTGAAGCCTTTCCCTATAATATAATGCACCGTTTCCTATAGCCTATGGTTCATACTATGGTTAGATATTCTATAGGTGTTCTAAGGTGGGGGAAATGGCAGAATCATTAGCACGCTGGGCGAAATGCTTAGTGGTATTTTGTCTGCCGCTACATTCTGAGTTCAAATTCTGCCGAGGTTGACTTTGCTTTTCATCCTTTCGGGGTCAATGAACTAAGCACCAGTTACGCAGTGGGGTCGATATAATCGACTTAATCCATTTGTCCGTCCTTGTTTGTCCCCTCTGTGTTTAGCCCCTTGTGGGCAGTAAAGAAATAAGAACATTAGCACACTGGGCAAAATGTTTAGCGGTATTTCGTTTGTCTTTACATTCTGAGTTCAAATTTTTCTGAGGTCAACTTTGCCTTTTATCCTTTGAGGGGGGTAATAAATTAAGTACCAGTTGCGTACTGGGGTTGATGTAATCGACTGCCCCCCCCCCCCCACTACCTCCATATTTCGGGCCTTGTGCCTAGAATAGAAAAGATTCTATAGGTGCTCTGAAATCTCCTCCTCTGCAAAAAGGTTCTATATTAGTAATGTCTTCTGATTCAAATGAGTAATCAGTCAAAATTAGTCCACAACAGCAACAACAACAACAACTCACACACACATAGACATGTGCTTGCACACAGCATTTTTGTTTATCTTTATATAGAAAGCTGTTCCAATATATACACTTTGTGTATGTGGTGGGGGTGGGGGTGGGGGTGCATAGGTATGTTTGTGAACTTCATACAATTTTTTTCCACTTTTAATCAGAAGAGGTTACTGAAATCAGTCAAGGGTCTCGAGAGTTTAGTGCCTAACTTTTATCTCTTTCAGAAGTGCCATGCATGAAACTCCTGACCCCTGAGTCATTTTTGTAATTTTTTGCTGATTAATAATAATAATAATAATAATTATAATAATAATAATAATAATGATAATAATAATATTGTGGTAAGTAGCTTGTTTACCAACCACATGGTTCCGGGTTCAGTCCCACTGCTGGCACCTTGGGCAAGTGTCTTCTACTATAGCCTCGGGCCGACCAAAGCCTTGTGAGTGGATTTGGTAGTCGGAAACTGAAAGAAGCCCGTCGTATATATGTATATATATATATATATATATATATATATATATATATATATAATGCGTGTGTGTGGTTGTGTGTCAGTGTTTGTCCTCCTGGCGTTGCTTGACAACCGATGCTGATGTGTTTATGTCCCCGTTACTTAGCGGCTCGGGAAAAAGAGACCGATAGAATAAGTACTGGGCTGACAAAAAGAATAAGTCCCGGGGTCGAGTTGCTCGATTAAAGGCGGTGCTCCAGCATGGCTGCAGTCAAATGACTGAAACAAGTAAAAGAGTAAAAGAGTAATAATAAAAATCATACCTCCTCATTGATATGACTGTCCCAATCGATCTAAACGTACCTGTCAAGACCTACCAAAAACTGAGCAAATGTAAAGATCTTGAAATAGAAATCAGCAAAATGTGGAACCTGAAGACTAAAACAATACCTGTTGTCATAGATGCCCTGGGAGTGATAGCAAAAGGGGCTGATTGCTACCTAACTCAGATACCAGGAAACCCCAAAATGGCAGAAATTCAAAAGATAGTGCTCATGGGAACTGTTCATATCCTATGCAAAATACTTACTATGTAATCTCAAGTTTTAAAACAAACATAATTTTCTTATGGTTTTTTTAAACATTCACTAGTACAACACTGAGTACAAAACCAAATATATGGCACCCTAGGCATAACACCAACACGAACTTCCAACTTGTTGTCTCTTGAGGTCTCTGGGTGAGACTTGGAGCTGACTTGTACAAATGTAAAGTAAAAGTCAAACATAGAATAATAATAATAATAACAATAACAATAATAGTAATAATAATGATAATAATAATAATAATAATAATAAATGCCCTGATGCAGTACATGCCCTGATGCAGTACATGCCCTGATGCAGTACCAGGCAGTGGTTCTCATGCCCTGATGCAGTACCAGGCAGTGGTTCTCATGGCTTCTGATCTTAACTGATTGGAAGTGTTATCATGTACATTGTTTTGTCTTGGTATAAAAGATGGGCTACAGCAAATATTCTGCTCAATACCACAGATTTGCTTGTCAGTTGTTTGACCGTAACCAGTTGAGCATGCCCCTTAGTGGCTGACGATATGTGCATCTCTGATCATGAGCAGAAGTAGTGGGGGAGCATCATAGCCATGTGTTGAGAGGGATTCTTTGGGGTTTGAATAGTTCACCTCTGGAAACATGGGTGGTTCTTTCAACATCCTTAAACAACCCTTATTCAGGGACCGTTTGAGCGGGATGGGCTAACTCAACCTGAAGAAAATTCTAACTGGGCCCCACCTGCAAGGTCATTGCTGTTTATCTTGATATGAGATCACCATGTCGCGCACATATGGTTGTGATGCATGTGCCTGGTGTACCTTTATCAGACGGGTAGTCATGATGGGTATATTGGGCTTCGTATATTTTACCCCAGTGTCACTTTGATGGCATGAACTGCTCTCTCACTCAATAATAATAATAATTAGGTGGCGAACTGGCAGAATTGTTAGCAAAGCAAAATGCTTAGAACCATTTCTTCCCGACTTTACATTCTGAGTTCAAATTTTGTGTTTACGTCCCCCGTAACTTAGCAGTTTGGCAAAGACACTGATAGAATAAGTACTAGGCTTACAAAGAATAAGTCCTGGGGTCGATTTGCTTGACTAAAGGCGGTGCTCCAGCATGGCCACAGTCAAATGACTGAAACAAGTAAAAGAGTAAAAGAATATATATATATAGGAGTGGCTGTGTGGTAAGTAGCTTGCTTACCAACCACACAGTTCCGGGTTCAATCCCACTGCGTGGCACCTTGGGAAAGTGTCTTCTACTATAGCCTCGGGCCGACCAAAGCCTTGTGAGTGGATTTGATAGACGGAAACTGAAAGAAGCCCGTCGTATATATGTATATATATATATATGTGCGTGTGTGTTTGTGTGTCTGTGTTTGTCACCCTAGCATTGCTTGACAACCGATGCTGGTGTGTTTACATCCCCATCACTTAGCGGTTCGACAAAAGAGACCGATAGAATAAGTACTGGGCTTACAAAGAATAAGTCCCGGGGTCGATTTGCTTGACTAAAGGCGGTGCTCCAGCATGGCCGCAGCCAAATGACTGAAAGAAGTAAAAGAGTAAAGAGTAAAAGAGTATACAGATATACGTGTATATACAAATACATTTACATACATTCACACATATGCACAGATATATATGTGTGTGTGTATACATATATATGTATATATGTACATATATGTGTGTGTATGTGTATGCACATATATATATATATATGCATGTATCAGAAAACCCTCCTCTCTCACGCACCCACACACACACACAATGCACGTGTAACATATTTATAATCATTCAAGTATGTGCATACGCATGTACTCATTCATATACAGACACATCTTGTC
>NW_021833746.1:62500-70000 GCF_006345805.1 Octopus sinensis
ACACTAATGCTACACTATATCACCACCACCACCACCACAACTGACTGTCACCACCATCACCACCACTATCAGCCACTGCCATCATTCCATGACCACCACTTCCCACAAGAGCCACTGCTACAGCCATCACCACAACCATCACCACCATCACTGCCTCCACCAGCCACTACTGCCATCATTACTACCACCACCACCACCACCACCACCACCACAACCACTGCCGCCGCCACTACCACCTCCACCACCGCCGCCGCCACTACCACCTGCACCGCCGCCACAACCCCCCCTCCCTTTACAGGTTCAGGCCATAAAAACAACAACCTCTTTTCCCACCACTAACATCAATTTTCCACATTCAATTTCACAGATGAGCTTCGAATAACAACAGCAGTAGTAGTGATGGTGGTGGTGGTGGTGGTGGTAGTAGTGGTGATTGATGGTGTTGAAGGGGGGTAATGATGGTAGTGATGGTGGTGGTATTTTTTTAGTGGTGGTAGTGATGGTGATGGTGGTGATGGTAGTGGTGGTGGTGATGGTGGTGGTGATTGATGGTATTGAAGGGGGTAATGTTGGTGGTGGTGATGATTGATGTGGTGGTCATAATGATAATGTTGGTAGTAGTAGTAGTAGTAGTAGTGGTAGTGGTAGTGATAGTGATGGTCACAGCAATTGTAATGGTAGTGGTGGTGGTGTTAATATCAGTGATGGTGGTGGTGGTGGTAGAGGTGGTTGTGATGGTGATGGTTGTGGTGATGATTGATGGTGGTGGTTGTGGTGGTAGTAGTAGTAGTGGTCATAGCGATGGTAGTGGTGGTGGTGGTAGAGGTGGTTGTGATGGTGATGGTTGTGGTGATGATTGATGGTGGTGGTTGTGGTGGTAGTAGTAGTAGTGGTCATAGCGATGGTAGTGGTGGTGGTGGTGGTAGAGGTGGTTGTGATGGTGATGGTTGTGGTGATGATTGATGGTGGTGGTGGTGGTAGTAGTAGTAGTAGTGGTCATAGCGATGGTAGTGGTGGTGGTGGTGGTAGAGGTGGTTGTGATGGTTGTGGGGGGGGGGGGTTGTGGTGATGATTGATGGTGGTGGTTTGGTGGTAGTAGTTAGTAGTGGTCTAGCGATGGTAGTGGTGGTGGTGGTGGTAGAGGTGGTTTGTATGGTGATGGTTGTTGGTGATGATTGATGGGGTTGGTGGTTGGTTAGTAGTAGTAGTGGTCATAGCGATGGTAGTGGTGTGGTGTAGTAGTAGAGGTGGTTGTGATGGTGATGGTTGTGGTGATGATTGATGGTGGTGGTTGTGGTGGTAGTAGTAGTAGTAGTCATAGCGATGGTAGTGGTGGTGGTGGTGGTAGAGGTGGTTGTGATGGTGATGGTTGTGGTGATGATTGATGGTGGTGGTTGTGGTGGTAGTAGTAGTAGTGGTCATAGCGATGGTAGTGGTGGTGGTGGTGGTAGAGGTGGTTGTGATGGTGATTGTTGTGGTGATGATTGATGGTGGTGGTGGTGGTAGTAGTAGTAGTAGTGGTCATAGCGATGGTAGTGGTGGTGGTGGTGGTAGAGGTGGTTGTGATGGTGATGGTTGTGGTGATGATTGATGGTGGTGGTAGTAGTAGTAGTAGTGGCAGTGGTGTTAATGTTGTTGGTACTTAATAAGTTACAGTATTGGCACCAGCTGCAGTACAGGTTGTTTGATTAGACACACAGAACAGGCCCTGTAGTTGATAAGATCACCTTGCATCCACATGGTTTCAGGTTCAATCCCATTGTCTAGCAACTCAGGCCAAGTATTCCATTCTACAACCCCAGGTCAACTTAAGCATTGTGAGTGGATTTGGTAGACAGGAAATAAAAGAAGCCAATTGTGTTTTTGTGTGTGTGTGTGTGTATATATATATATATATATATATATATATATATATATATATATATATATATATATAACATATGTACATACAAGACCAAAAAGGGTACGGGCACCGCTATATATATATATATGTATATGTAAAAGAATACAAACTGAGACGATAGAAAAGACACAGACAGGACATTCGAAGCCTTCAATCTTCAGTCAAGAACCGGATCATCCTCGCAATTTCAAGATTAATGAGCCGAAATTGCGAGGATGATCCGGTTCTTGACTGAAGATTGAAGGCTTCGAATGTCCCGTCAGTGTTTTTTGTATCGTCTTCTAAATGTTTTGCGTTCTTGTCCCAGTTTGTATTTTTTTACATAAACAAACATATATATATATATATATATATATAGGCACAGCAGTAGCTGTGTGATAAGCAGCTTGCTTCCCAACCACATGGTTCTGGGTTCAGTCCGAATGTATGTCACCTTGGGCAAGTGTTTCCTACTATAGCCTTGGGCCGATCAAAACCCTGTGAATGGATTTGGTGGACGGATACTGAGAGAAACCCGTTGTGTGTGTGTGTATATCCTTGCTTTGACTTTGCATGATATTTCTGAATGAGTACCACTGTCGTACAATCTGTTGCCATTCATTTCCAATATCCTACCAGAGCATCTGTTCACAGGGAAATGTATTGCCTTCCTTGGAAACAGGCAAGTGTTGATGGCAGGAAGGACATTGTTCCATAGAAAACCCTCTTTAACAAATCCTGTCCAACCCATGCAAGTATGGACAAATTGATCTTAAAACAATGTTGATGATGATGAACTAGTGTGTTTTGAGGTAGGGCCTTTCATATAACAGAGACAGTCCATCATGTACTGTTGTGTCACTGGCTGAGTATATCTGAGACCTTGCTTGTTTGCTTGGAAGTCCCTTGGCTCCAAAGAGACTAATGGCATCTCTTCAAGTTGGTACCTGACACATGCTTGATGAACATGCTTACGTGAGCAGAGCCTGAAAACCAAGTGGCAGAGTTTTCCATGGCTTGGACAAGGAACTGATGAGGTGCATGGTGTAGGCGATCTAGCAGCAGCTACAACACGCCTCACTTGGCACTCATTGACCCATTGACGACACCTTGTCTTCACGGCTTCACATGCCGGATGGCGGATGATCTGCTATCTGAGGGCTCAGTGTAATCTAATGGTTAAATCAGTTCATATTGAGGCTTGATCTTTTAATTACAGGAACAGTCCATTTTGTATGATATTGTTAGTGGCTGAGTATACCTGAGACTTATTCACTTAATGTAATCTTCTGATAGAATCAGTATGTGTTGAGGCTGAATCTTTTAATAATAATAATAATATTAATAATAATAACAATAATAATATGCTGAGTCACTATCAGAACTGGAGGAGAAGTTCCAGGTGTGGAAGGAGGGTTTAGAATCGAGGGGCCTTAGAGTCAACCTAGCTAAAACCAAAGTACTAATAAGTAGAAAGGTAGGCAATCCACAAATGTCCTCAGGAAGATGGCCCTGCTCGATCTGTAGAAAAGGTGTAGGTAGAAACTCTATAACATGTACCCAGTGTAAGCTATGGACACATAAGAGGTGCAGCAATGTCAAAGGTAGGCTAACTGGGAAGATAGTTTTATATGTGGCAGATGCTCGGGAGCATTGACCTCCGAAAATCTGCAGAAAACAACTTCCGTCACTTTCCAGGGGGAAAAATTAGAAGTAGTTGATAGCTTCCGTTATCTAGGTGACCAAGTCAGTAGTGGGGGTGGGTGCGCTGAGAGTGTAACTGCTAGAATAAGAATAGCCTGGGCAAAGTTTAGGGAGCTCTTACCTCTGCTGGTGACTAAAGGCCTCTCGCTCAGAGTAAAGGGCAGACTGTATGATGCATGTGTTCGAACTGCCATGCTACATGGCAGTGAAACATGGGCCGTGACTGCTGAGGACATGCGTAAGCTCATGAGGAATGAAGCCAGTATGCTCCGATGGATGTGTAATGTCAGTGTACTTACTCAACAGAGCGTTAGTTCCCTGAGAGAAATGTTGTACCTAAGAAGCATCAGTTGTTGCGTGCAAGAGAGACGATTGCGCTAGTATGGTCATGTGGCGAGAATGGATGAAGATAGGTGTGTGAGAAAGTGCCAATCCCTAGCAGTTGAGGGAACCCGTGGAAGAGGTAGACCCAGGAAAACCTGGGACGAGGTGGTGAAGCACGACCTTCGAACGTTAGGTCTCACCATGGAAATGACTAGAGACCGAGACCTATGGAAGTATGCTGTGCGTGAGAAGACCCGGCAAGACTAGTGAAGCCATAACCCGTGGCCCCTACCTGGGACGTAGTCAGTCCACCTGTGCATACCTTCCTGCTTGTGACACTTGTGAAGACCTGTTGAGGCAAATCAAATCAAAGTCAAATCGAATCAAGTCAGACCAAATCAAAATAGATGAACATCAATGGAATTTGTATCCTTGTGGTACCAGTGCCGGTGGCACATAAGAAAACCATCCGAACGGGACTGTAGCCAGTACCGCATCGACTGGCCTCCGTGCCGTGGGCACGTAACAAACACCATCCGATCGTAGCCGTTCGCCAGCCTCGTCTGGCACCTGTGTCGGTAGCACATAAGAAAAACACCGAAAACACCATATCCGAGCGTGGCTGTCTGCCAGCCTCATCTGGCACCTGTGTCGGTGGCACATAAAAAACACCATCCGAGTGTGGCCGTCTGCCAGCCTTGTCTGGCACCTGTGTCGGTGGCACATAAAATCACCCACTACACTCTCGGAGTGGTTGGCGTTAGGAAGGGCATCCAGCTGTAGAAACACTGCCAGATCTGACTGGCCTGGTGTAGCCTTCGGGCTTGCCAGACCCCAGTTGAACCGTCCAACCCATGCTAGCATGGAAAGCGGACGTTAAACGATGAGTAATAATAATAATAATAATAATAATAATAATAATAATAACAATAATAATAATGATGATGATGATGACGACGACAAAAGCTCACAGAGAGCACAAACCTCTGTCAAGACAACACCAATGTCCTCTCAATGATTAGCCAGAGATGATTTTCAGAATGAGAATATCTGAAATAAACTCGTCTGCTCTCACAAACGAGAATACTAAAAATGAACCTGACTGGTCTCAAAAATTAAGTAAAAAAACCGGAAAAATAATCCAGAATCCTTGTCTGGTACCGGATCGATCCCAAAATCTAATTAGTTTATGCTAGTCACAAGGCCAAACATCCCTGAAAGTTTCTTCTGAATCCATCCAGCAGTTCTTGAGATATCTTGTCCATGGTCAAACAAGTAAATTAACACGACTGAAAACAAGACCTCCACCTCGAGGAATGTGAAGACGCAGGCTGGAAAGCGGAACATTTTCCTATCGAGGTCGGATGTAGAGGGTTTGTCGGACACAGCGTGAGACGACTGTTGTTATTGCTAGGCCTAACTCATCGTAAAGTCAATACCACCATGACTGATATCCAATCTACAGTGGAGAAGGCTAGCCACTGGATTTGGTTAAAAAGAGACGATGAGCGATGGCTAGAAGTATATTGAGTTCTTCATAACCAGCTGATCTAGCAAGCAGGGCCTCATATCAGTGAGGGGGGGGGCCGGTGCGCATTGATGCCGTCGAGAGGTAGGCCCCCGAAACGGCGCGCATTCTCTCCTGATGACCCCATACTGTTGCTGGCTTCCTGTATGCGGAGTTCTCGACTGGTAGTACTTGCATGTTGAAGTGTGTACATGTGTGTGCGTACGTTTGCGTTTTCTCGTCTTCAACATATTTCGTGTTACATCATTTCTTTTCAAGAAGTGTAATTTAATACGGAGCTTTTAACTTGCATGTGCAAGTTGTTTGCAAGATATCAACAGGTTCAGGTGTAGCTGTGTGGTAAGAAGCTTGTTTCATAACCATATGGTTCCGAGTTCAGTCCCACTGCGTGGTACCTTGGGCAAGTATCTTCTACTATAGTCTCAGGTAGACCAAAACCTTGTGAGAGGATTTGGCAAATGGAAACTGAATGAAGCCCATGTGTGTTTCTATGTCATTGTCCTCCGCCGCTTCTTGACAACCAGTGTTGGTGTGTTTATGTCCCTGTAACTTAGCAGTTCAGCAAAATAGATCGTTAGAATAAATACTAGGCTTTAAAAGCAGAAACAAAAAATTAAAAATACAAGCAGGAGTGGCTGTGGTAAGTAGCTTGCTTACGAGCCACATGGTTCCGGGTTCAGTCCCATTGCGTGGCACCTTGGGCAAGTGTCTTCTACTATAGCCTCGGGCCCACCAAAGTCTTGTGAGTGGATTTGGTAGACGGAAACTGAAAGAAGCCCATTGTATATATGTATATATATATATATGTATGTATGTGTGTGTGTGTATGTTTGTGTGTCTGTGTTTGTCCCCCAACATCGCTTGACAATCGATGCTGGTGTATTCACGTCCCCGTAACTTTAGCAGTACAGCAAAAGAGACCGATAGAATAAGTACTGGGCTTACAAAAGAATAAGTCCCGGGGTCGATTTGCTCGACTAAAGGCGGTGCTCCAGCATGGCCGCAGTCAAATGACTGAAACAAGTAAAAGAGAGAGTAAAAGAGTAAGTACTCTGGTTGATTTGTTTGACTGAAATTCTTCAAGGCAAGTGACTGCTCCAGCATGGCTGCTCTCTAGCGACTGAAACCAGTAAAAGAAGATAAAAGTAATAATACCACTACAACAACACTGCAACATCAATAACACTGCAACCACAGCTACATGACCACCCTCTCTCCTCCACTCCACTCCACTCCACTCAGCTGTGCTTTATAGAGGTCAACAGTGGTGTTAGCTAATATTAATTAATATTAATTAATGAAATGAATCTCTAAACACATTTGCTTCCTCCCACCCATCCTTCTGTCCTGCCACCCTTTCTTTCTTCCTTCCTTTCCTTTCTTTCTTTCTTTCTTTCTTTCTTTCTTCTTTCTCTTTCTTTCTTTCTTTCTTTCTTCCTTTCTTTCCTTCCTTTCCTTCTTTTTTCTTTCTTCCTTTTCTTTCTTCTCCTTCTTTCTTTCTTTCTTTCCTTTCCTTTCCTGCTTTCTTTCCTTTCTTTCCTTCTTTCCTTCCTTCCTTTCTTTCCTTTCTTTCCTTCCTTCCTTCCTTCCTTCCTTTCTTTCTCCTGTGCCTGCCCACCCCACCCTCTTTCCACCCCCAGTCTTCCTCCTTTTATTCTACTGTAGCTCCTTCCTACCTTCAAACTCCCACCACACACACACACACACACTCATACACACTCACACACACATACACACTCACACATGCACACACACACATACACACACATACACACACTCGCACACACATACACACTCACACACGCATACACACTCACACACACATACACACTCACACGCGCACACACACACTCACACACGCACATACACACACACTAACTATTGTTCTTCTCTCCTCTGCCTCCTCCTCTGCCACCTCCTCCTCCTCCTGTTGTAACTGTTTCTATTATGGTTACTCTTACATTTGTTGTTGTTGTTGTTACTGTTGTTGTTGCTCCCAGTGTCCGCTGCAACAACAGCAGCAGCGGTACTGCTGCTGCGGCTATTAATCTTATCCTAAACA
>NW_021833747.1:5000-20000 GCF_006345805.1 Octopus sinensis
ATGAAAAATTATTAGGAATTGTATTTAAAAAATGATAAAGAAATTGCGTATCGTACAAGTATAATGAAATTATTGCTTATAGATTAAAAAAAAAAAAAGATTTTATAAGGACCCACCCCCCATCAGGTCATAGGAACCTTGGTTGACAACCACTGAATTAAGCCCTTCAACATCAATTAGATTTCTAAGGTTTTTTTTGGAAAATCGAAAGAATTCTGCAATTTCAAATTTCAAATTAAACTCCAGGAAAGAAAAAAATGCTGTTTTCTTCCTGTCTCAGAATTCACGAAGAATCTTAGTATAATGTTCAACTTAAAATTCCTGACCTAGAAAAAAAAATCATTATTCTGAAGAAGGTATTTATATTAATGAACAAGTTATAGGGAGCTGCCAACTAAATATATCAAAGTATTCAATCGAATACTTTAAGGAGTCCAGAGAGAGAAAAAAAAAAGATTCTTTCAACCCTACCATATAGATTTATTCACTAATTAAAATAATAATTAGTTAGAGTTAACAGTTCTTTAAAATATGGTTTTTCTTCTAATAGGAGTCGGAGAAACATTAAAAAAAAATTGAAAGAATTCTCTCGCTATTTACCCTTTCAGCACAAACTCCGTCCAAACAAAATAATGCGATAGAAAAGTAACTTGTCGTTATATGACTCTTTTTCTGTAAAAGTATGCGAATATATATATATATATATATATATATATATATATATAATATATATATATATGCATGCATACCTGCATATATATAAGTGTGCACGGTCGTGTGAGTGTGTGTGTGTAAGTTTAGAGAATGCAACATATCAACGTATTGACGTTAGTGATAAAAGTCCGTTAAGATCAAATATGATACAATAATAATACAAATAATAATGCTAATGACAACAAAATCAACAACATCAATAAATGATTAAAGAGGCAAAGAATAAATGCATGGAATTATAACTTTTTTTTCTGTTGAGTGAGATAATAGAGGAAAGCGAGAAAAGAAAGATATTTTGCACAGCTTCTTTGGAAATGAATAAGAATACGGTAAGTTGGTGTGGAAATAAATGTAAAGAGGGTGCATCGATGAAGTACAGAGAAAGTACGGTAGAGAAAAAGGAAGAGAGAAAGAGATAGAGAAAGAGAGAGGCAGAGATATGAAGGTAGGGAGAGAAGAAGTGTATGTTTAAGTGTTTGTATGTTTATGTAAGTGTGTGAGTGTGTGTATGTTTGCATGTGTTGTGTGTATGTGTATGTGTGTGTTACAGTGAGCGAATGAGATAAAATGTAAAAATGTAAAGATACAATTACACGCAAAATGGGGTGTGTGGAATAGAGATAGATAGAGAGAGAGAGAGTGAAGGAGAGAGGGAGAGAAGGAGAGAGAAAGAGAAAGAAAGAGAAAGAGAAAGAGAAGTAGAGAGAGAAATAGAAAGAGAAGGAAAGAAGGAAAGATAATGGGTAAGAGAAAGTGGGGGGGTGAAAGAAAAAATATTAAAAAAAGAGAGAGACCAACCCGGCAACAGAATCAACGGCACTACCCTCTGAGACTGTCGTTAAGGAGAGACTTACAGGTGAAAACACTGATGGATGAACAAGTGTCGGGGCATTCGTCAATAATGCATGCACGTATACATACAGGCATGCATGCGCGTCCTGACAGCCTACCGCACACACACTGCAGTAGACGCATCAACAATTAATATAGCAGCAGCAGCAGCAGCAGCAGTAGTAGTTGTAGCAGTGAAAGCAGCGGCAGCCTGTAGTTCTTCCGTCTTTTTCTTTCATTCCTCCATACGTCACTTTGTTGATCTCTTTTCTTTTACTCTTTTTTTCATGGCACCCACTCTTCAACATTTTGTTGCTTACTTTCACTTTCACTTTCGTTTGCTTCACGTACATGTATTCTCATATACATATACGCATACACACATATATATGTATGTACGTATGTATGTACGTGTTTGAGTGTATGTATGTTTGTATATATTCGTATACGTATTGTGTACTTATTGTCTTTCGTTTCTTTTCAAATATGCCACTGTCATTTGTTTATCTATCGCTTTTTTGTTTGTTATCGCTAGCATTTGACTGGTTTCACAGAAGAACGAAAAGAAAAATATAATAAAAGAAAAAATGAAAGCAACACATCCACTCGCTCTTTTCAAGAATTTATATCTTACACAATGATTTCTCTGTAAAGTGGTGCATACATGTATACACACATATATACATGTTTCCTTTGTTTCTGTACAATAAATTCTCTTTGATTTTTGAAACATTCAAACATTCAGAGAGATGTACACATAGATATTTGTCCTATCCGTCATCCGTTTTCATTTACTTTCTGTTAAATCATTGCCTCTCTTCCTCTCACTTCTGTCATTCTCTAACACACTTTGTCTTTCTCTTACTCTATCACACACGCTCTCTGTGTCTCTCTTTTTTTTTCTCTCTCTCTCTCTCTCGGTTTTTCATACCAAGAAGAAATTAAATAAGAAACAAGAAAACGAGTTTTTTTTTCTCCCCTTCTCTCTCAAAGTACAGCATATCTTCACATTACTAACTTTACATATGGTGCCATCCACTCCAGCTAACTCATAGCTTATATCTTCTCTCCTACACGCACGCTTCACACACTTCGCTCTTCTATGCTGTTCTATATTTCCGCGTTTGTACGAGCTTGCTTGCTTGTTCGTAACACTCGTTTGCTATCACCACCACCACCACCAACGGTACCAACACCACCATCACTGCAGCCACTGCCACCACCACCACCACCACCACCACCACCACCACCCAACCCCCACCACCACCACCACCACCACAATCACCATCACTAATACTACCACCACCAACAGCCCAAACACCAGCAGCACCACCACCCCAACCACAATCACCACCACCACCATAACCACCACCACCACAATCACCATCACCACCACCACCATCGCCACCACCATCGCCATCACCACCGCCACCACCACCGCCGCCACCACCGCCACCGCCGCCACCAAAACCACCACCACTACCACCACCACCAACGCAACCACCACCACCGCCGCCGCCGCCACCACCACCACCACCAGCACCTCTACCACCACCACCACCACCACTGACCACAACCACTAACCACCACCACAACCACTACTACTAACTCAGCCACACTACTACCACAGCAACCACCACCACCACCACCACCACTACCAACAGCAACAGCCACAACACCACAACCACAACACTCACTACCACCATCAGCACTACTACTACTACTACTACTACTACTACTATACTACTACTACTACCACCACCACGACTACAACTACTTACACTGTGACTGCTGCGGCTGCTGCTGCTGTTGCCACTGTTGGTGCTGTTACATTACTTTTTTTTTCTGTACAAACAATTGCAACAGTTACAATAACAATCTCAACGCGCGAGCGGTAGCAATGGAAATAACGATTATAGGATGATATGATATGAAGTGAAGTCCTTGTTTTAAGTTTAACAATTGCTGCTGCATACCTGCGCCTGTCTCTAACGCCTTACAACTGTGCCAGAATAAACACTTCACACAGTTGATAACAACAACAACGACGACGACGACGACGACGACGTCGATGATGATGATGATGATGATGATGGTGATGGGAATAATTTCTTCTGTTGGTCACGATGGTGCAAGACTAACATCCAAGGTTACATCAAATGACGAGCTGGCAGAAACGTTAGCACGCCGGGCGAAATGCTTAGCGGTATTTCGTCTGCGTTACGTTGTGAGTTCAAATTCCGCCGAGGTCGACTTTGCCTTTCATCCTTTCGGGGTCGATAAATTAAGTACCAGTTAGGCACTGGGGTCGATGTAATCGACTTAATACCTATGTCTGTCCTTGTTTGTCCCCTCTGTGTTTAGCCCCTTGTGGGTAATAAAGAAATAGGTATTTCGTCCGCCCCTATGTTCTGAGTTCAAATTCCGCCGAGGTCGACTTTGCCTTTCATCCTTTCGGGGTCGATAAATTAAGTACCAGTTACGCACTGGGGTCGATGTAATCGACTTAATACCTATGTCTGTCCTTGTTTGTCCCCTCTGTGTTTAGCCCCTTGTGGGTAATAAAGAAATAGGTTACATCAAATGACGAAAGAAAGACAAACACAAAAATGAAAACTAATATGGGCTTCACATCGATCAAAAGAGAGGAACAACAACAACAACACTTATTTAAGCTTTCTACTAAAGGCACGATCCTGAAATATGGTGGCGGGGGGCAGAAGGGCCCAGTCGCTCATACCGACCCCAGGCTTTCACTGGTACTTTATTTATCGACCACAACTGGATGAAAGGCAAAGTCGACCTCGGCGTTATTTGAGCCCAGAACGTAGCGACAGTGAAATACCTATTAGAGGGGACAGACAAGGACAGACAAACGGATCAAGTCGATTACACCGACCCCAGTGCGTAACTGGTACTTAATTTATCGACCCCGAAAGGATGAAAGGCAAAGTCGACCTCGGCGGAATTTGAGCCCAGAACGTAGCGACAGTGAAATACCGCTAAGCATTTAATCCAGCTAATGATTCTGACAGCTCGCTGCCCTCCCATTCAAGTATAATGTTAATCTTCTTTCTACTATAGGCACAAGGCTTGAAATTTGGGGGATGGGGACTAATGATTTTTTTCCTACTCTAGGCACAAGGCTCGAAAATTTTGTGGCCAGTCGATTAGATCGGCCGCAGAACACAACCGGTGATTAATTTATCGACCCAGAAAGGATGAAAGGTAAAGTCGACCTCGGTGAAATTTGAACTCAACGTAAAGACAGACGAAATACCGCTAAGCATTTCATCCGGCATGCTAACGAGTCTTTTCTACTCTAGGCACAAGGCCCGAAAGTTTGATCGACTCCGGTACGCACCTGGCATTTAATTTATCGACCCCGAAAGGATGAAAGGCAAAGTCGACCTCGGCGGAATTTGAACTCAGAACGTAGCGGCAGACGAAATACCTATTTATTTACTACCCACAAGGGGCTAAACACAGAGAGGACAATCAAGGACAGACAAACGGATTAAGTCGATTACATCAACCCCAGTGCGTAACTGGTACTTAATTTATCGACCCCAAAAGGATGAAAGGCAGAACGTGGCTACGCATTTCGCCCGGCGTGCTAACGTTTCGGCCAGCTCGCCGCTTTACAATAAGTTTATAACGAAAGATATAAGAATACAACAACAACAACAACATTAACAGTTTCAAAGTTTGGCATAAGTCCAGTAAGTTCCAGGGGTGGGTAAGTTGATTACATCGACACCAGTGCTCAACTGGTACTTATTTTACCAACTGCGAAAGAATAAACTACAAAACTGAGCGCTGACCTCGACACAATTTGAACTTAAAATAGAAAAACGGACGAAATGCCGCAAACATGTTGTTCGGCGTGCTAACGGTTCCGACTGCCCAGGTACAAGGCCTAAAATTTTGTGAGTGCATTTTAATTGATTAAATCGATCTCAGTATTCAACTGGTGTTCGATGTTATTGACTCTGAAAGGATGAAATCAAAGTCGGCCTGATCGTATTTGGAAATGAATATTTTTAGATCGCCGTAACACCACTGCTTCAATAATCTTTTTTTGTTACAGGCAAAAAGACCTAAAGTACTAGGGTAGGGGGCCAGTCGATTTCCTCGACCTCGGTGCTCAACTGGTACTTATTTCATCGACCCCGAAAGAATGAAAGGCAAGGTCTAACACGGTGGAATTTTAATTCAGAGTGTATAGACGGATTAAATGCCGGTAAACATTTTCTCCGGCCTGTTAACGGTTTACCAGCTAACTATTGTAATCGTAATAATAATTGTCTCTACTACAGGCACAGGGCCTGAAATTTTGTGGGAGGGGACTAGCCGCTTACATCGACCCCCAATGTTTCATCCGTAGTTAATTTATTGTCCCCGAAAAGATGAGAGGCAAAGTAGACTTCAGCGGAATTTGAACTCATAACGTAGAGACAGGCGAAATATCGCTAAGCATTTTGCCAATGATAATAATAATAATAATAATACTTTCAAATTTTGCCACAAGGGTAGCAATTTTGAGGGAGGGGATGAATCGGTTCCATCGACCCCCGTGATCAACTGGTATGTACCTTATCGAACCCAAGAGGGTGAAAGGCAAAGCCGACCTCGGCAGAATTTGAACTCAGAACGTAGGGACAAACAAAATACCGCTAAACATTTTGCCAATGAGCTGGCAGAATCATTAGCAAGCTGGGTGAAATGCTTCGTGGTATTTCGTCTGCCGCTACGTTCTGAGTTCAAATTTCGGGCCTTGTGCCTAGAGTAGTAAACGATATTTTAAAGGCGACGAATTGGCAGAATCGTTAGCACGCCGGGCGAAATGCGTAGCCGTATTTCGTCTGCCGCTACGTTCTAAGTTCAAATTCCGCCGAGGTCGACTGTGCCTTTCATCCTTTCGGGGTCGATAAATTAAGTACCAGTTACGCACTGGGGTCGATATAATGAACTCAATCTATTTATCTGTCCTTGTTTGTCCTCTCTGTGTTTAGCCCCTTGTGGGTAGTAAAGAAATAGGTATTTCGTCTGCCGTTACGTTCTGAGTTCAAATGCTGCCGAGGTCGACGTTGCCATTCATCCTTTCGGGATCGATTAAGTAAGTACCAGTTACGCACTGGGGTCGATGTAGTCGACTTACCCTATTGTTTAGCCCCCTGTGGGCAATAAGGAAATAGATAATAATAATAATAATAATAATAATAATAATAATAATAATAATAATAATAATAATAATAATAATAAATAATGATGATGATGATGATAATAATAATTATCGATCTTTCTGCTGGAAGCACAAGGCCTCAAATTTTGGGGGAAGGGATTAAGTCGATTACATCGATTCCAGAGCGTAACTGGTACATATTTTATCTACCCCGAAAGGATTAAAGACAAAGTTGACCTCGGCGGTATTGGAACTGAGAACGTAGCGACAGGGGAAATATCGCTAGGCATTTCGTCAAGCTTGCTAACGATTCTGCCAACTCGCTGCCTTCAATAATAATTATGATAATAATAATAATAATAATAATAATAATAATAATAATAATAATAATAATAATAATAATAATAATAATATAAGATGGGCTACAGCAAATATTCTGCTCAATACCACAGATTTGCTTGTCAGTTGTTTGACCTTAACCAGTTGAGCATGTCCCGTAGTGGCTGACGATATGTGCATCTCTGATCACGAGCAGAAGTAGTGGGGGAGCATCATAGCCATGTGTTGAGAGGGATTCTTTGGGGTTTGAATAATTCATCTCTGGAAACATGGGTGGTTCTTTCAACATCCTTAAACAACCCTTATTCAGGGACCTTTTGAGCGGGATGGGCTACTCAACCTGAAGAAAATTCTAACTGGGCCCCACCTGCAAGGTCATGCGCTGTTTATCTTGATATGAGATCACCATGTCGCGCACATATGGTTGTGATGCATGTGCCTGGTGTACCTTTATCAGACGGGTAGTCATGATGGGTATATTGGGCTTCGTATATTTTACCCCAGTGTAACTTCGATGGCATGAACTGCTCTCTCACTCAATAATAATAATAATAATAATAATAATAATAATAATAATAATAATAATAATAATAATAATAATAATAATAATTATAATAATAATAATAAATAATGATGATGATGATGATGATGATAATAATAATAATAACAGATGTTTCTGCTGGAAGCACAAGGCCTCAAATTTTGGTGGAAGGGATTAAGTCGATTACATCGATTCCTGAGCGTAACTGGTACATATTTTATCGACCCCGAAAGGATTAAAGACACAGTTGACCTCGGCGGTATTTGAACTGAGAACGTAGCGACAAGGGGAATATCGCTAAGCATTTCGTCAAGCGTGCTAACGATTCTGCCAACTCGCTGCCTTCAATAATAATTATGATAATAATAATAATAATAATAATAATAATAATAATAATAATAATAATAATAATAATAATAATAATAATAATAACTCTCAAAATACAAAGACCTGGAAATAGAGGTAACTAGAATGTGGAACCTGAAAACAGAAACAATTCCTATCATAGTAGGTGCATTAGGCATGATAAAAAAATATTCAGACAAATACATAACAAAAACACCAGGACTTACAAACACATATAACATACAGAAAATTGCACTACTAGGCACTGCATACATCCTACGCAGAACACTTTCCATACAATAACCATCAGAGCATCACAACAAATCACAGCACATACCCAAGGCACACAGAGCTGCGCTCGGTAGTGAAGTGAAAGCACGCTATAAAAATAAAACTACTGAATAATAATAATAATAATAATAATAAATGCCCTGATGCAGTACCAGGCAGTGGCTCTCATGGCTTCTGATCTTAACTGATTGGAAGTGTTATCATGTACATTGTTTTGTCTTGGTATAAAAGATGGGCTACAGCAAATATTCTGCTCAATACCACAGATTTGCTTGTCAGTTGTTTGACCTTAACCAGTTGAGCATGTCCCGTAGTGGCTGACGATATGTGCATCTCTGATCACGAGCAGAAGTAGTGGGGGAGCATCATAGCCATGTGTTGAGAGGGATTCTTTGGGGTTTGAATAGTTCACCTTTGGAAACATGGGTGGTTCTTTCAACATCCTTAAACAACCCTTATTCAGGGACCGTTTGAGCGGGATGGGCTACTCAACCTGAAGAAAATTCTAACTGGGCCCCACCTGCAAGGTCATGTGCTGTTTATCTTGATATGAGATCACCATGTCGCGCACATATGGTTGTGATGCATGTGCCTGGTGTACCTTTATCAGACGGGTAGTCATGATGGGTATATTGGGCTTCGTATATTTTATCCCAGTGTCACTTTGATGGCATGAACTGCTCTCTCACTCAATAATAATAATAATAATAATAATAATAATAATAATAATAATAATAATAATAATAAACTACATCAAAGAAAATACTGCTTTCAAATTTTGGCACAAGACCAACATTTTCTGTGACGATGGGTTAGTTGATTACTTCAAATGATACTATTTCGTTCCAATAGGATAAATGGTAATCCGAACTCGCCAGAATTTGAAGAAAGAACGTAAATACCACTAGGTATTTTGTCCGGCGTGCTAGCGATTCAGTCAGCTCGCCGCTTTAAACAGTATGAAACACAATTGGCTACAGTAACAGCAGAGCACTAACACGCCAACAGTTGTGTTGTAACCCCTTTCAGTCATGAATAACCATGGGATTACGCCTAGAAAGTTACCCTTCGAGACACAAGTCTGGACAAGGTTGTTTATGGAAGACCAGCAGTCGCCCATGGCATACTGGCCTCCACTCTCCACGCCACCGATGTTATCCAAGGGAAAGGCAACAGCATATACAGCTTGGCATCTGTGGCGTCGCAGTTCATTTATTAACGTGCAAGTGGCTGAGCACTCCACAGACACGTGTACAGTTAACGTAGTTCTCAGGGAGATTCAGCGTGACACAGAATGTGACAAGGCTGGCCCTTTGAAATACAGGTACAACAGAAACAGGAAGAAAGAGTGAGTGAAAGTTGTGGTGAAAGAATACAGTGGGGTTCACCACAACCCCCTGCCAGAGGTCGTGGAGCTTTAAGTGTTTTCGTTCAATAAACCCTCGCAACGCCCTGTCTGGGATCGAAACCGCGATCATAGGACCGCGACTCCGCTGCCCTAGCCACTGGGCCAATGCGCCTCGACACATGCCAACAGTACTTACAATTATTACCAACACTGTACCGTCACCACCACAACCATCACTACAACAACAACAACAACAACTACTACTACTACTACTACTACTACTACTAACTACTACCTCCACTACCTCCACTACTACTACTACCCCCACTACTAATACTACCCCCACTACTACTACTAATACTACCCCCCCACTACTACTACTACTACTACTACTACTACTACTACTACTTCTACTACCGCCTCACTACTACTACTACTAGTAGTAATAATAATAATAATATAATAATAATAATAATAATAATAATAATAAACTACATCAAAGAAAATACTGCTTTCAATTTTGGCACAAGACCAACATTTTCTGTGACGATGGGTTAGTTGATTACTTCAAATGATACTATTTCGTTCCAATAGGATAAATGGTAATCCGAACTCGCCAGAATTTGAAGAAAGAACGTAAATACCACTAGGTATTTTGTCCGGCGTGCTAGCGATTCAGTCAGCTCGCCGCTTTAAACAGTATGAAACACAATTGGCTACAGTAACAGCAGAGCACTAACACGCCAACAGTTGTGTTGTAACCCCTTTCAGTCATGAATAACCATGGGATTACGCCTAGAAAGTTACCCTTCGAGACACAAGTCTGGACAAGGTTGTTTATGGAAGACCAGCAGTCGCCCATGCATACTGGCCTCCACTCTCCACGCCACCGATGTTATCCAAGGGAAAGGCAACAGCATATACAGCTTGGCATCTGTGGCGTCGCAGTTCATTTATTAACGTGCAAGTGGCTGAGCACTCCACAGACACGTGTACAGTTAACGTAGTTCTCAGGGAGATTCAGCGTGACACAGAATGTGACAAGGCTGGCCCTTTGAAATACAGGTACAATAGAAACAGGAAGAAAGAGTGAGTGAAAGTTGTGGTGAAAGAATACAGTGGGGTTCACCACAACCCCCTGCCAGAGGTCGTGGAGCTTTAAGTGTTTTCGTTCAATAAACCCTCGCAACGCCCTGTCTGGGATCGAAAAACCGCGATCATAGGACCGCGACTCCGCTGCCCTAGCCACTGGGCCAATGCGCCTCGACACATGCCAACAGTACTTACAATTATTACCAACACTGTACCGTCACCACCACACAACCATCACTACAACAACAACAACAACAACTACTACTACTACTACTACTACTATACTACTACTACTACCTCCACTACCTCCACTACTACTACTACCCCCACTACTAATACTACCCCCACTACTACTACTAATACTACCCCCACTACTACTACTACTACTACTACTACTACTACTACTACTACTTCTACTACCGCCTCACTACTACTACTACTAGTAGTAATAATAATAATAATAATAATAATAATAATAATAATAATAATAGTGCTCATGGGAACTGCTCATATCCTACGCAAAATACTCTCTATGTAATCCCAAGGTTTAAAACCAACTTAAAAATTTTTTTTTTATTTAAACTATGTATTAGACATTCACTAGTACAACACCAAAAAAAAACCCAAATATATGGCACACTAGGCATAACAACAACGTGAACTTCCAACCTGTTGTCTCTTGAGGTCTCTGGGTGAGACTTGGAGCCAACTTGTACAGACATAAAGCAAAAGTCAAACATAGAATAATAATAATAATGTTAAGTGCTACTAAGAGTCTTTTCTACTAAAGGCTGAAAGCCTGAAAATTCGGAGCTATGGTTAGTCGATTATATCGACCGCGGTACATAACTGGTACTTATTTCATGGACCCCCTCCCCACGGAAAGGATGAAAGGCAAAGTCAACTTCGGCAGCATTTCAACTTCTACTTTCAAGACATACGAAATACTACTAAGCATTTCGCCCGGCTTCAAGTGTCACTAATAATACAATTAGTTCAACTAAAACCGGTATGTTGAGTATCCAATGAATGTTTATAAAAGACTGTGATTATAAAAGGGGAAACATTGACATCGACTTATTACAAGTAATTACGATATTTTTTTTTGTTATGTTGTTCTTTTGTGTAAGAGGAGTGAGTGGCTGTGTAGTAAGTAGCTTGCTTACCAACCACACGTGGCTCCGGGTTCAGTCCCAATACGTGGTACCTTGGGTAAGTGCCTTCTACTATAGCCTCGGACCGACCCAAGCCTTGTGACTGGATTTGATAGACGGAAACTGAAAGAAGCACGCCATATATATATATATATATATTATATATATATATATATATATATATATTATAATTATTTTATTTCGTATATTTTTCACTTGTTTATGGTTTTGTGTTGAGTTTGATCTGAGAACATAATCTTTTGTGGTGAATGGCGATTTGACGTCTATATCTAGTTGTACTGTCCACTTTTCGTGTTCAGTCCTTAATTGGTATATATATATATATATATTATAATATATTATATATCAATATACATTAGTGGCTGTGTGGTAAGTATCTGCTTACCAACAACATAGCTCCGTGTTCAGTTCCACTGCGTGGCACCTTGGACAACTGTCTTCTACTATAGCCTCGAGCCGACCAAGGCTTCGTGAGAGGATTTGGTAGACAAAAACTGAAAGAAGCCCGTCGTATATATATATATATATATTTATATATGTGAGCGTGTGTGTGTGTTTGTGTGTCTGTGTTTGTCCCCCCCCCCTGCCTAACATCGCTTGACAGCTGTTGCGGGTGTGATACGTCTCGGTAACTTAGCGGTTCGGTGAAAGGAACACGATAGAATAAGTACTAGGCTTACAAAGAATAAGTCCTGGGGTCGACTTTTTCGGCTAACGGGCGCTGCTCCAGCATGGCTGCAGTCAAATGACTGAAACAAATAAAAGAATAAAAGAAAAAATATATATAAGTGTGGGTATGCGTGTGTGTGTGTGTATGTGTGTTTGTGTGAATTCAGCAGCAACATACCACACCTTACCTTAACGTACCATAGCAGTGGTCCTTGTGTTATTGATTAGCCTTGCAGTTGGCTGACGAGCGATCATTTTAGAGACACATGCTTGCATAAAATACTACATATATTCCCATACTTACACACACGCACATAACCAGGTATGTACCTGTCCATATTGCTAACACATTCATGAAATTACATAGGCACGTATATGCATAATACATCCAGAAATGTAAACATTGAAACACCCAAATACTACACACGCATGTAGTCAAATGTATATATACGAACACCGTTAAACTTATGCAAAGAAATACAATGCATTCGTGAATACAAAATCTACGGGGATGCTTATAGTTGCATATCTCTGCCTGTCTCTCTCTCTCCCTTTCTCTCTATATATGTATGTATGTATATATATATATATATATATATATATATATATATATATATATATATGTTCAGACATACTCATATGCATATATAATCATATAAATATATGTGTGTGAATGTGTGTGCGAGCGCGCGCGTGTGTGCATACACACGCACGCACGCGCACACGCGCACACACACATACACACACATACACACACACACACAAACACATATATATATATATATATATGTGGAGGCGCAATGGCCCAGTAGTTAGGGCAGCGGACTCGCGGTCATAGGATCGCGGTTTCGATTCCCACACCGGGCGTTGAGAGTGTTTATTGAGCGAAAACACCTAAAGCTCCACGAGGCTCCGGCAGGGGATGGTGGTGATCCCTGCTGTACTCTTTCACCACAACTTTCTCTCACTCTTACTTCCTCGTGGAGGTTTTAAGTGTTTTCGCTCAATAAACACTCCGCTGCCCTAACGACTGGGACATTGCGCCTCCATATATATATATATATGGGATGGAAGCACTCCGTCGGTTACGACAACGAGGGTTCCGGTTGATCCGATCAACGGAACAGCCTGCTCGTGAAATTAACGTGTAAGTGGCTGAGCACTCCACAGACACGTGTACCCTTAACGTAGTTCTCGGGGATATTCAGCGTGACACAGAGAGTGACAAGGCCAGCCCTTAGAAATACAGGTACAACAGAAACAGGAAGTAAGAGTGAGAGAAAGTTGTGGTGAAAGAGTACAGCAGGGATCACCACCATCCCTGCGGGAGCCTCGTGGAGCTTTAGGTGTTTTCGCTCAATAAACACTCACAACGCCCGGTCTGGGAATCGAAACCGCGATCCTACGACCGCGAGTCCGCTGCCCTAACCACTGGGCCATTGCGCCTCCACATATATATATATATATATTTCTGCGCAATATATATATATACGCAATGAGTCTCTGTACACTTTCCATCTACCAAATGTACTCGTCTTTCGGTGGTGGTCCCGGGGCTGTAGTAGAAGACAGATATCTAATAAAACCGTGCAATGGGACTGAACGGGAAATTACGCGGTTGCTAATCGTACCCTTTAACCAGACATCCAAGCCTGCGCTTGTATTTGCATAAATTTAATAAGTAAACTATACTCGTTTGTTTTCGTGAGAGCGCGAGAGAGAGATAGAGAAAGAAAGACGCAGAGAAGGAGATGCATATAAATAATCGCAATGCATTTAATTGGTCGCCCTGTGTCTATTTAGACTAAGTCTATTTAAGGACATCCTTCTGAAACAATTTCTTAAAACACCAATAGCTGTATCAAAGATGATTTGGACATTTTAAACCACCTCCCCCAAAACGTCAAGTATCAGCAAAGAATTCCTAATCAAATAGGCTGAATTCATCCTACGAAACAACCACTTTATGTTTGACAACACGTTTTATCGACAAAATTCGGAATTGCCATGGGTACTAGGGCAGCCCCGGTCATTGCGAACCTAACAATGGGCTATATAGAAAGAATAATATAATAGGAATCTTTATCTATCTTTGGAAACCCTCTTTCTCACTACATAAAAGAAAATTGGAAAAGATTCCCAGAGCACTGTTTCATTTTCTGGAATGAAAACACACGAAATTCAAAAGACTATTAAATAGCGTCAACCCAAACATAATGGAATACAACGAAAAGGAGCTCTCATTCTTGGATATACAAATTAAAAAATAAACCTAAAAATACAAACATGCATATTTTTTCAAAACCACAGACGCCATACAATATCTACCGTTTGATTCATGCTACCCAAGACACACCTAAACGAACATTCCCTTCAGCCTTGCATGAAGGTTATGCACAATAGTGTCAGAAAAATTACTAGAGCCTTTAGATTGCAAGAACTCAAAAACACTGATTGACAGACACTACCC